>NC_083761.1:21593664-21831164 GCF_963514075.1 Conger conger | reverse complement strand
CTCATCATCTGTCTGTCACTCACTGCCCTTTCTCAATGAATCATATCGCCATCTAATGTCCTCTTGATACGACTAACGCACCCGGTTTGGTCTTTGATTAAACCACACGTTACCACAATCCCGAGGTGAAAAATCCAGGTTCGGAAAGTTAAATTCCTCCCCAGTATTTTGTTCAGGTCATCTGTATTTTCTAATTAGCACAATTGTTTAGCCAGGAAGTAGAACTAATTAGTCAAATTAGCTGGAAGAAACACATTGCAGGACTTTTACTTTCTGTTCCCTGGACTTTCCACCTCTGCCGTAATCCCACTAAACTAGGCCTGTTTTACTAAACCTTCAATCGTGCGCTCGCTCTGGTTTGACTTTAGCCTGATTCAGGCGGAGTTCTGGGATTTCATGTTGTATAGGTCATGTTACATGTTCCCTGTGAGCATCGTTATCTACCATTACAGTATGTTAAATTCCTGCGAAGTCATTTTGGTTTCTGGAGTTCAGATTGTAACATTGGACCCCTCGGACCCCGCCACCCTGTTTCACCTTCATTGCGTGCGTCTCTCACGCTCATGTACTCTTGTCTCTCTCAACGAAGTGCGCCAACACCAGAGTTATGGGCCGCGCCCATCTTCTCCCCCACCTCACATCCTCCCACAATCTTCCTGTGCTGGCTTCCGATCCCCAGCACCACCACCACCACCTTCACCTACATCACCACCCTGTCCTGCCACCATCTCTGCCTCTGCAGTAGGCCTGGGCTGCCGGGCGGTGGGCTTCCCGGGCACCCCCAGGTAACCGGCCCCTTTCACCCCCTCCTAAAAACGGCATTGGGCGTGGAGTGGAGGCAGTTCAGGCCTAAAAGTATTTCCATAAAAGTCTGTTTCTGTTCCAATACCCCATCCACAGTTCTGTTTGTGAGTCCACATTCTGTGTTTTTTGCCTCAGACTCATTTCTACAGTGTAGTGACCTTGTTTAGTCGGTCTCATTGACCTGTGACGTAACAAGCTCAGCTCTATGTTCCTTGAAGAGAGGCATTTTCCTCCGGAATATTCCAGGCTCCCTGAGTTATGTTGTTTATTTTGGTTCTGTTTGGTACAGAAGCCTTTTCTCTTTTCACACATATTTAATCCTCCCTTACTCTTTTGACCCTTCCTCTTTCCCTCCCTCCCTCTCTTCTGCAGGAGGTGACCAGAAGGCCTCCAAGCTTTTGGCTGTGTCTGACGGGGGTAAAGCTCTCTCCAGCGAAAAGCTCCATGTTTGAGTGAGCGACCAGGTGCTCAGGACACCTCACTGGGCTGCAGTGAGGTCCTCACCACCCCTCCCCCCGTCCCAGGACTGGCTGAGGTGCTCCGTCCTTCCGTCTCTTGTTCCGTCCCCCCCGTGACAGCGGGTATCTCGGACTTGTGGAGCCACCCCGACGCTGTCTTCACAAGCCCTCCTTCCGTCCAGTATCCCTGTATGCCCCACGAGGACAACTGCAGGGAAAGTGGCTGCAGGGTGGGCCTGGCTGATCCCCAAAGCCAGCCAGGCCCCTCCAGCATGCCTGCCCCTGCCCCAGCCAGCCTCGGCCCTGTGTTCTGTAACCAGATAACCCTCCTCTTCTCTTCTCTGTAGCCTGTTCTTCTCCTTTCTCTGTTCCTCATCCTCTCTTCCTCTCTGCTCTTCTGTCCATCTCATCCATCCTCTTATTTCCCAGCCTCCCCCAACAAATTCCCAACCTCTGTGACTGTTCTTACTCCTAGTCTTCCTTACACTCTCCCTTTCTCCCTTCCTTTCTTCATACACTATCACCCGTTCTGTTCATCTGTCTCAGCCTCTCCATGTACACCTCCGAGTATCTCTTTCCCATCTTTGCTTTCTTCTCCCTTTCTCTGTATCACTGTCCTCCTCTCTCATTCTCTTCTCTTCCTCTTCTCCATTCTCCCTCTCTCTCATACTGCTCCCCCGCTCTCTCTCACCATTAGGAGTGGCTTCATCCCCACACAGGTCACATGGTGCACGACCCACAGCAGGAATAATCCATACAGGAGTCATAATCAATATTCAGCCCACAGGGCACTGCCACAATACTCCGGCACCAGAAGGGGGTTTATGCCTGCTGTGAGCTGTTTAGACAAGTCCCCTTCCTCCCAAACAAAGGAAAACACAGATACAAACTCACCTTTGTGTCAAAATGAAGGAACATTTTAGCCACCGATGTGGTTAGCAAGGAATGCTAATGAAGCCCCCTGCCATGTTCCTCACCCTGCCCTTGCCACAGTTGGCTGGGCGGCAGGACAGGCTGTAAGCTCTATGCCGAACCGTGCCCGCCTGTGGCGCTACTCTGAATTGGGTGTAACGTCCATGTGGCGCGTGGGCACTGCGAAACGATGAAGCTAACAGCAGGACAAGAGGCACAGAGAAGCCACCTCTGAAGGTTATGACTGAGGACAGAAAGGCGGCAGCTTTGACATCTGGAAATTCCACCGGGAGGGGGCCGTAGCAGTGTTTCCCCGGCAGGGGGGTGGTTTTTGAGGTGCCGGACGTGCCGTGATTCACGTACGGAAATGGACAGGGAGCCGTGATCCCCACTCAGGTGCTCCATCCATTCACTCCATGTCTAATCAACCATGTTCCCGTCCGGCCTGTTTTTCCCTGGAGAAATCTCTCCCTTTATACATCGTCAGTATATCTATATTCTTTATTACTTTAAGGATTTTTTTTTTTTTTACTTTTTTTTTAGGATATGGGTCAGTAGAGTAGAGATTGTATTAATTGATTAGCCTTATACTTATATGCCCTGTAATAGTAAAAAAACAAAAAAAAACAAGATAAACTGCTGTCATTTTATATATCTTTAATCACCACTCTTGTGATATTATAAGGAGTGGGCATGTGCATTTTAATCTTTCACTTGGGGACTGTCTGCAAAGGACTATACCTTTTTTCTAGGTGGACGTTTCCTGTCTCAGACACTTTCTACAGTCAGTGTTACAGGCAGAGAGTGCCTGCTTATTTAACTTAAAACAAGCATATATAAAGAAACCCATGGAACGTACGGCAGACTAAAGAATGGATAAACCTTATTTTAAGACGCTATGGAATGTTAACAATATTAGTAGTAAATTATTCTGCATTAACGACAAGTATAGTGCACTTCAGAAGTGTAAAAAGCTGGTCTGAAAACTGCTGTTTTAATTCCATTTGATGAGTTCTCCCTTTTTTTCAGGGAGATATTCCAACACACAGTTAGCTTGCTTTTTTTCCATTTTTGTGTTTTACTGAAGCTGTGATTGCTGCAGTATGAGGGTCAGTGAATCAGTGAATGTAAATGAGGTGGAGAAGGCTGCTCTTTCCCCCATCCCCCATAGCTTAGGGTAAATGGGCTGTTTATTGCATTATTCAATGTCACCCTGAAACCGGACTTTCAAACCTTCACACCTGAGGTTGGAAAATGAATTCCAGGCAGGTGAGCAGCTAGGAACAGGTGGCTGCACCCAGAATGGGCGAAAGGGGTGTATGCTGTAAAAAGAATGAATACAAATTTAAAATAAAGGAAGTAATACAGGCGTTCATGGGCAGACAGACAGGGACAGACATTCTCCAGTTCCTTTGACTCCATTTCAGAGATCAGCACTCTGGAGAGTGTGTGGTGTAAAGACTATAGATTCTGGAAACCCAAAACTATCGTTTTTTTGTTTAATGTTAAAGCAGACGATGTATAGTTAGTAGACAATAGAAATAAGAATTTCATAGTAAAGCTGTCTCATTCCATAAAATGCCTGGCCTATTGGTACGATAAACAAAGTAGAACAGCAGAACTTTGACCTTAACTGGAATAAGTTGAATTGAAAAGAGGTAAAGGCAGATGGCTGTAAATGAAGAGCTAATCATAAAGAACATCAACATAACATTAATTGTTTAGGCCCTGGCTCTTTCAGGCATACATACAAAAAATGGTGTCATTTTGCAACTGTGCCAAGATTAATCTACTGTAATAGTAAATTGTGTTTGTGTGCATATACATATATATATATTTTACACAGTATGTACTGTGTATATATATGGTATATGCACACATATTTATTCATTTATTTGTAGATTTGAATAATTATAATTAAGAGACTGTCTTGTTTTGAGAGGCAGTTATTAACCTGTATTGTTCTAATGACATGGTAGATCTGAGAACCTTACACCACATTCAGTGTTCGAGAGTTCTCGTAGCAAGCTTTGTAATGTTCACCTTTCAATAAGGCTGATGTAATTGTAATTTTATTTTTAAATAATAGCAAACAAACTTTTGTAGCACTGAAATGCAGCTAAAAACAGTATTTATTAACTGGTACTGCTGGGCTGAATGATCTCTTACTAAACGGAGAGCTGGATTATATGAAATTTGTTTTAAGAAGTTAAAAACGTCATTGTAAATATCCTTTTTCATGTCCCTGAAGCCCACAGTGTGGCTCTCAGAAGCTATTGTACATTTGGGTGATTCCAAAATGAAACCCGGTCAGATGAGATGTAGCAGACCAGACGGAACGTGGTCGCTGCTGATTTTTACTCCAAATATTTTAACTACTGTACGTAAACAGAGCTCTGGGGTCTGAATCTGTGGATTAAAAAATTCAAACAAAGTGCGTGACCTTAGATAATGTAGAATTGTCCCTGCCCATATGAAACTAATATGTGAGGAAACGAGGAGGATGGAATTATAACAGAACCTAGCATATATTGCAAGATATATTGATTTAACATTTCCATATATGCCATTTTATGCATAATACTATACAATAGATTTTACAATATACTGTATGTAGCTTTACACTGTATTCTACACATATGCAATGTATGTAATTATAAATGTGAAAATGGTAGTAATTAATATGTTTTCTAATATATGCTGCTCAAACAAACTTACCCTGTCGGTTAAATTTTATATTTTAACGTTATTTCATTGTAAGAGAGAGTAAGCTGCGTCAGCATATGAACAACTCAAGTCACTAAACAAAACTGGATCTTTGCCCAAATTTTGTAAGATAACCAAAGATTGCCCTGACAAAGAGTAATTAGCTTCCCAAGAGTTTTTATTTGTTTTAAATGAGTGAGGTGTCGCTAACAGGACTTTGCGAGTATGCTATGCAACACATTGCACCCTATGAATAACCAGCAGAAATGCAGATTGCAGATTTGTCCACTTTTATTTTCTATTTATTTTTTTTAAACCAAAAAATAACGAAGAGATTTATTGCAACTGTAGGTTTGTGTATAATAAAGGTGTGTACAGTTGATGATGAGAGCTTATTGAAATGAGGGGGTATTTCTTGACATAGTGGAAGGCCTTCAGATGGATTTCCATTTTGAAACCTGTTTGTAAAAGATGTGCTGACAGAAGGAACATGTATTTTTGCAATAAAGTTTGATTCTAAAGTGCTCTCCCAGGAGCACGGCACAATGACCCTGTCTGCTGTTTCCAAAATGGCTGCTTTCTCTCCGAAGGGGGAGGGTCTGAGCTGTTACTACTCAGTGTTTACACACAGCACAGTGTGATAGTGATTGTGCTGTTAGGAGGTGCACTTTTTGGGTTCCAGTCTTTTCTGTGCTTGCTTATATCTGAATGACTAGACATTACAATTCAACTGACAAGTCCTTTGACTTGATCAGTATTCCTTACTAGTTAGATTTTATTAAGCCAAAATGAGTGCAGCTATCATGCCACTCACTGGATGTTTTTCACACCGTTCTTTGTAAACCCTAGAGACTGTTGTGTGTGAAAATCACAGCGATCAGTCTGGCACCAACAATCTTTCCGCGGTCAAAGTCACATTTCTTCCCCATTCTAATGTTTGGTCTGAACAACACCTGAACCTCTTGACCACGTCTGCATGCTTTTATGCATTCATTTGCTGCCACATGATTGGCTGATTAGATATTTGCATTGTACAGGTCTGCCTAATAAAGTGGTCACTGAATGTACTTCAGTCCACTTGCAAAAAACATCTTTACTGTGTCTTCATTAAGGCCTTGAATACTCTATTGAATATTCAGTACGAATTCAGTATTCAGTATGAATATTGGAGTCTTGGGGTGCACCACTACAAATTTCTCTACCAATCATTCTGCCTCCAACAACTGATCTAACATCATCTTTATCAAACCTAGTCCTAACCCTAACCACAATGTGTAAAAACGTGTTCTTGTCAGCACTTGGTCTCAGAATCTATATGCACATGTAAGTGGAAAAATGAAGCTGCGTGGAAACGTATGGGAAAAAATGGCGAGGAGAGTAGATTCTCATCAAGAATTTCACCGCCAGTATTTCCCCACATTCAGTATGAGCACACACTCACTGTATGATGTTGGACATCTGCCTATCTCCAAGCAGTTTCATAAGCTTCACATGCAAACTGAAATTTCCACACTCACACACACACACACACACATGTTTGTGCGAGGAAATTAAATTGGTCTTTTACTTCATAAGCAAAATATAAGCAGGTTCGTAGGATGGGGATGGGATGGGAGCCAAATTGCCAGGTCCCGGTTTAGCCCCACTGACACCCACCTATAGTGCTATACAGAAGTCAGAGACCACCCTTTCCTTTATTCAATTTCTAGTCAAATCATCCATTCAATCAACATCAGATCTGTATTTGTCCCTTCATTCGGTTTTGTGCACAACTTTAACCCCCCGAGACATTATGTTAGAACCTTTCCATAGTGACTCTAACATTCAAACAAATGTCAAGCTCACATTAGCTGCCTTGTCGATTTCTTTGTCATGTGCACCTAAAATAAATAAGAGAAATTTCTGATGAGATTTGATGTAATTCATCTGCACAAGGAAGGTGAAATTCAAAGGAAAATAAATGAGAAAACAGGACTTTCATAAACTGGAATTCAAATGATTATTGGAAGATACAGAGAAAATGGGACTGCTAACAACCATGCAAGAACTGGTAGACCACAGAAACCATTTAAAAGATGCCAATGACTCATTCAGCCATATGCATTCAACTGCATTAAAGGAGAGAATATAAGCAGCAGTTGTTATTTATACAACACAAATAACACATTTCTCTTCATAGACATATGTGCGAACTTGCAGCCATAATTCAGCAAATAATTTAATTATATAATCAAGATCTGAGGGTGGAATAAAAACCAATGTACACACGACTATCCATGGCACTGAGTTTGAGACTACTGCTCTAGAGAGTTGTGCATGAAAATCCCCAGAGATGAGTCTCATACTCAAACCATCCTGACTGGCACTGACAATCATTCCACGGTCAAAGTCACTTAGATCCCATTTATTACCTATTCTGATTTTTGGTCTAAACAACAACTGAACCGCTTGACTATGTCTGCATGCTTTTATGCATTGAGTTGCTGCCACTTGATTGGCTGATTAGACATTTACATTAGCAATTTGGTTTAGAGGTCAACCTAATGCTGAGTGTGTTTGTTACATTTATTCATATGGACCAAAATTACTTCAGTGATCCACTAGGTGTCAGTAAAGATGCATAGTAAAATATGTATGACACACAGGGTATCCAGAGGAGGTGAATAGGACTTTTTTGCCCTATGTAGGTCATACATTTACGTGTTGCAAAATAAATCAATAATAATCAAATAGGCCCTAGTCCGTATCTTTGTTGTACAGGTAGCAGTTGAAATTGTACTTCCCTCTAGGGTCTTTCAGCGCACTTATCCCTGGTTATGGGTATGCACTTTGCACTTTGTTGTACGTCGCTCCAGGTAAGAGCGTCTGCCAAATGCCATTAATGTAATGTAATGTTATATACTGCAATTGCAATTTTAAAATTTAGAAATTACAAGCACAATTCCATTTTCAGCTCAGAACATGCACACACACATCCACACACATACACACACACACACATCCACACATACAAACATACTCATACATACACAGAGACAGACACACACATCCACACATACATACATACATACATACATACATAGAGACAGACACACACAGACACACTCTCACACATCTACACATACAAACATACTCATACATACACAAAGACAGACACATACAATCATGAGCTTGAGGGTTTAAATCCTTATACCAAAAGAGACAGGAAAAAGCTGACATGAAGTGCGAGACGCTAAATTAGATATTGTGAGAGGGGGGTGAAGATCTGTCAGTATGAGTTAAGTTTAAATAGCAAAAGCAATTAATGGGAAATGATTTTTCTGTTAATTGCTATGAGGTCTGTTCTTTCATAAACAAGTCACCTTATTTAGAGTTGAGGGTGCTGTAGTCTAGCATTTCCTTACATATCAATGTGTGTACACTCAGTGAGAACTTTATTGGTACTCATCTTTTAGACTTATTAAGTCTTCTGGTGCTGTCACCTACCCACAGGTTTGATGCATTGTGTGTTCAGAGATGTTCTTCTGCATACCACTGTTGTGATGTGTGATTATTTGCATTACTGTCACATTCCTGTCAGCTTTGACCGGTCTGGCCCTTCTCTTTTGACAGAACAGAACCACAGAACTGCTGCTCACTGGATGGTTTTTGTTTTTAGCACCATTCTCTGCAAGCTCTAGAGACTGTTATGCGTGAAAATCCCAGGAGATCAGCAGTTTCTGGAATGCTCAAACCACCCTGTCTGGCACCAACAATCATTCTGCAATTTAAGTCACTTAGATCACATTTTTCCCCCATTCTGATGGTTGATGTGAACATTAACTGAAGCTCCTGACCTGTATCTGCATGATTGTATGCATTGCACTGCTGCCACACTTGCCTGATTAGATAATCGCATGAATAAGTCGGTGTACATACAGTAAATCCTCAAATTGTGTCCGGGATTCTATTTGAAGCCGGGCCTCAGATAATAGTGGAAAAATGTGGGCACCTGCAGTCAAAAAGCCTTTTACAATTAATATCTAAGGGAACAGAAGCGAACCTGACCTCTAAATGGTACAACGTTAAACGTGACACATTTCTTCAAATTTTAAAGCAAGATTACATTTTATTATAATTTTTTTGTTTCAAAATAAATAAAAAAAATGGAAAAGGCCCAGTGCAAAAGTTTAGGAACCCTGTCAGTACTTTGTAACTCCTCTTCGGGCAACAGCTTGTAAATGCTTCCTGTAGCCAGGAATTGAATTTTTCCCAAATCTTTCCCCATTGTTCCTGGCAGAAAACCTCTATCTCAGAAATGTTCTTCGGCCTCCTTGCATGTATGGGATGTTTCAGATCTCTGCACAGATTAGCTTGGTTAGTTTCTTCACGTTTTGGGATAAACCCAATATTATTGGTTTCTCAAAGGGAGTACACAATTAGGCCTTTTATAACCACAGAAAACCTACTACTATCGGCTTGTCACAGTTTAACAAACTAACGGCTTCCTGGATGGATGACGACAACTTTCAACAACTGGCGGCACTCGATTCTTCTCATCTGTTGTCAACGCCTTACTTGCCCTTGAACATAGAGTTTGATGCTGATCATGTGAAAGCAGCGTAAGGCTTTGATGTCCCTGTGATATGGATGATCAGCCCTCAGGTCACTGATCAGACACTCATCATGAGAGTACATGGACCACAATGAGAGCTGCACACACAAGCATGCACTCACACGAGCCTGCACACACATTTGTATTTGTACACTATACGTATATAGACAAGCCTGTGCTTACACATGGACTCGCAAAAGCATGTACATACAAGGACACACATACACACAGACACTCAAACAGGCCTGCATACACATATTATTGCACAAACATTGAGATTCACACTTGCACAAGCACGCACACTGTAGACACACTCTCTCAAGCATACACACAGGTGCATAAAGGGATACCCTGCTGTAAAATCCAGCTATGCCAGCTTGACCATCTTGAAAATGTAGCTGGTTAAGCAGGTCATAAGCTGGTCTAGCTGGGTATGAGCTGGTCAACCAGTTATGCAGCTAGCTTGTCTGAGCTGGTAGCTTCAAAACATAGCTTGAGCTGGTCAAACTATGTCAAGCTGGGAGCTGGTCTGAGCTGCTCAACCAGTTACCAGCTGTTTTAAAACGTAGCTTGAGTTGTTTTTTCAGCAGGGTATAAAATCAAAGAGAAAAAGAAGTACACATGCACTACAGCAACTATCCATTTCCCAGTTATGAACCCTTCAGTTAACTTGCTGACATCCTTCTCTGCAGTGAACATGTGTAGGCAATGATATCAGCAGTAATTGGCAATACTGTGTCTGAATAACCTCCTTTGAAAGATCGATATCTGGGCCCACTGGGTCTCTCCAATCCCTGACTGCCCTCGTCTGAAAGCCCTCCCACAGAACTTTCCCCACCTACCCACTGCGCTAACCAGCAAAGCATTGTGTGTCAATGTAGAATCAACACACCCAACACACCCCTCTCCCCCACACACAAAATGATCAGCCCCAGGCTAGTTATAGTTTATCAATGAAGGACACCTCTCTCTGTAAATAATTAGGCTGAAAAGGATCAATGGGACAAAGTAGTGCTCAGAGTCTGTAAAGACACCAAAGTTTGCTGTTCAAATCTGTTCAAATTTTACTGAGGGAAAACATTTGGTTGAACATACGTAATACTTCCCTGAATCACAGAACCAAACACTACCAGGGTCTAATTTGCATTTGCATGGGAAGTATCGCTTAAAATGAATATCCAGCCGTGATAAGATCGAAATGCTGAAGTGTAATAGCATGTCAAATGGCTGCCAGACATCCCACCTCTCCCAGAAGATCCGGGAGTCTCCTGGAATTCAGCACCTGCTCCCTGACACCCGCGAGCGGGCGGACTTCTCCCGCAAATCAGCGATGTGCACCAAAGGCATATTTCTGTCACGGAGTGACGAACAATCGTGAATTAAGGAACTGAAAAGTGGTAATTAAGCACCCCCCCAGGTCACACACCGAGCAGCACCCATCCCCCGTCCCCCACACACACATAATTCTGAATGCACAATATATGTATCAGCAGTTTGAGTGCCACCCTCTTACTCGTTGTAAAGCCTTTTAATTTGGTCAAACTTTTTTTGCATTTCAAAATAGCATGTTTACAATTAAAACCTCATCAAAAAGCCAGAGAGCATGGAGTCAACAGAAGGTGGAAAAAGAACTAAGTAAAATTAAATTATTTCCATTTCTTGGGAAAGAAATGCATGAGATGAGCAGGTCAGCCCTATCGATACTGATACAGCAACCACCGGCCCCGTTTTGCCAATTTGTTCTTTTATTTACTTTTTTTTTTTTAGAAATGCCCCTGGGCTTTTTAATACAGTCAAAATATAGCCGCCATCATAGAATAGCAGCTGAAATTTCCGTTTCTGACTCGGCTCCTAAGCCATCGATAAAAATACACACACATTTCTATTTTGTCCTCTTCCAAGTTCCTCTGTCTCTCTCCCGCCCCTGCTGTGAGCTATCTTTAGCTGCACGGGCGCGTTTCATTCAAGGAGACGCTCCTGGAGTCTGAGGGAGGGGGGCACACGTGCCGTGGTCGCACGTGGCCTCGCGCCGACGCCGCGGCTCAGACCTGCCCGGAGACGGGAAGGACTCGTCGGGAGCCGCACGCCCACTGTACAGACGCTGTCTGCGGCTTTGAGCCCTTTCAAAAAAAAGAAAAAAAAAAAGACCTTTCCATTATTTACTGAAGGAAATAATTAAACGGTTCTTCTTCCCACAGAAATAAGTAATAGTCAAACGTACTATTTTGCAAATGCTGGGTCACAGGAACGGGTTATGTGGAATCCGTGCAACTTCTAAAATGCCCTTACGGATGCTAGCTAGCTAAGTTATTCCTGAAGCACAATTCAGAAAATTGGCTTAGAATGTCATCCTATAAGTTTTGTTATAGTTCCCATTAAAAAATAAGCTTCTGTGACAAAGTGTGCTTCTGTACATCAAGCTGACAAAGAACAGAATTAATGGATAGAATTCAAAGGTATATGGAAGAGGGTATGGAAACAGGTCACCATGGCAACAGCATAGCACTGCAAAGCCCCTCCAATGGACATGAAAAAGAAGAAATTAGTCCTCACCGAGGACTGAGAAACCAAATAAAGATGACAGTGGGATCATTCCAATGCATTATTTTTCTCCTCCTTTTACCTTTATTTTCTCCTTGTCTTGCCCCTAGCTCCGCTCATCGGGAAAGGCTTGGCGAAGCTGAAAGGAAAAGAAGTAAAGACTGGGAAATCCAGAAGCTGGATTTGAAGCCAGGTCAGTTGCAGACATGCAAAAATACATTCACAAAGGAGGCACAGATGTTTTCTTGCTCAAATTAATGATTGGAAGTTCATAACTTCTACTTCTAGCTCCTAAAAGGATAATTTAAGGGTTTGGAATGTCCTTAAAGATTGCAATGTCCTCGATTTCTGTGTCAGGAGCAAGTAAGAGACAAAAATAAGATCAAAAAAAACTTTCCTTGCTCCAAGCCCCACCCTTCAGAGGATGCAAGGAAAGGAAATGAGGAAAGGAGGCGAGGAAGTAGGAGTCAAAAAAAAAAGTATTAGGAAAATGGATGTATCTTTAAAGTGTCAGTTTGAAGCCGCATCAATTACAGATGTGGCAAATGGGGAGAGGTGGATCCACGCGATGTCACACGTTTAAAATAAATACTTCCGCAAGTGCTTGTGTTTCCTTTCTCAAGAATCCTGTGGGAGCCTCCAAGTTTCTTGCTCCTAGCTCCTAGCTCCTTGCTCCTAATGTTAATGGCATTTGGCAGATGCTCTTATCCAGAGCAACATACAGTTGATTAAACTAAGCAGGAGACAATCCTCCCCTGGAGCAATGGAGGGTTAAGGGCCCAACTGCTGTGCGGATCTTATTGTGGCTACACCGGGGATCGAGCCACCGACCTTGCGGGTCCCAGTCATATACCTTAACCACTACGCCACAGCAAGGCATTTTTCTCTACAGATGCCCTTAACCAGGAGTGACCTAAGCTGGGAAAGTCACTGTGCATAATATGTTCATATGGCCATAAATTCCACTTTACTCAACAAAGGGCAACAGCAATGTCATTTGGGGCATTAAAACAATATCAATTTATAAACCCTGTTCTGCACCCTAATTATACTGCAAAATACTGTTCATATTTTCTACAGTATACATGAAATTACACTTACAGTGGGCTCCAGAATTATTGGCACCCTTGATAAATATGCATATATTTTTGACCATTCCTCCACGCAGCCTATCCAGCAATTTATTTATTTGTATTTATTACACAACTCTATGCATGCTAGGATGTTATAATACAGTAATTCTGAACAAAGCAAAAATTCAACTGGCAGATGAAAACAGTACTCATACTCTGCCTCTTGCTTGGCCAATTCTCTTTCTATGTAAAGGCCCAATTCTCTTACTGCTTCCAGGCAATACCTCCATACTGATTCTTAGGAGAGTGAAATGGAATCAGAGGAAGGGAAGCTAAATGCCATGATATATAACTCCCAAGCCAAAGTTAGCCTGTAGCTATCCATTGCTGACAACTCTGTGTGTAGCTCAAATGACTTCACAGAATGTCAGAACTTTGGTTGGGGGGCATATAATGGGGCAATTGCATGAGATGGTGTACATGGTCTTGTGGAAGACAACAAACAAATTAAATATTGTGATTTATTCTATTTAAAATGTGGAATGTGGATTATTATTTAAGGGGGGCATAACTCTACAAACAAACAAATAACTCTACAAACAAATTAAATATTGTGATTTATTCTATTTAAAATGTGGAATGTGGATTATTATTTAAGGGGGGCATAACTCTACTAGTCTTAGTCTTATCTATTTATTTTTATTTATCTATCTATTTATATAATTTATATTATTATCTCTTATCATTTCTACTAGGGGACAACATTGGCTCAGGATATAAGAGCAGTCGTCTGGCTGTCGGAGGGTTGCCAGTTGGTTGGTGCCTTGCATGGCAGCCGATCACCATTGGTGTGTGAGTGTGTGTGAACCAGTGAAATAGAAGCATCAATTGTACAGAGCTTTGGTTAAAAGCGCTATATAAATGCAAACCATTTACGATAACTTTCTCTACATAAGCAAGAACGGCTCATAAATAAAACATATGACCTATAGAGATTTACAGGACAATCAATATTCCCATGTCCATAGGAACTGGATTAACACATAAAATCATACAATCGACTGCAGAATTTATTAGACAAAACTGATGATGACTGAGGATACTGTTAAGACAGGCATGATTATATTCAGGCACAAAATTTAAACCTTACATTTTAATTTCCCCCAGTGTCTCCCAAGGCTCTGTACAAGGCTCCCTTCTTATTTTCCCTTTATACTGTATATAGTTTCTTGCATCAGAAACTAAATACAGTATATAATTTTTTTCTTACCATTTTTATGCTCTTCCACTCTCTCCCTCCATCTGACACTCAGGTCTCATTTTGTATCTGAGCTTGCCTGACGGAGAGCTTATGCTTAATGGCTGACCATCATATGAAAAATTATGTTTATAATTGCGATAATCTGATGCTAATAATAATAATAATAATAATAATAATAATAATAATACATTATAATAATGAAAACTATGTTTTCACCCCTCTTATTGTTTTTGCAATAAAATTAGATTTGTATTGATTTCTCTGCAGAGCTGAATAATCCAATATAATCAATGTAATATCATTGTTCAACCTTTGTTGTAATCTATATGTCATTAACAGGTCGTTGATCTGGATACATCTGAAATAAATTGTCTTCACCAACACTGACGTGTGATAATAAATTGTTAAATAGCGTCCAGTAAACGTCCAGTTTCCAAGACCACACATAATGAAAAAGGTGAAAAGCAATTTAACAAACAGCCATTAACACTCCAATCATGGTGTATTCATCTTGTTTGGTCCACTGAGTTTACCATCAGTGTGGCTTACCTTGGCCTATATCCAGGTCTTAAATTATGGTTGGGCGACAGATATTACCCTTGTAAAGCGAAACTGTAAAAGCTTATTACTGTAAGGATCTGTAAAATTAATTGCATTGATTCACATAAAAAGGGCATGTTGAACCTTAACAAAGCATGTTCAATCTTTGTCCATTCCTTTCCCCAACACCATTCAATAAATATGTGGACTAACATATGCAACTGGCTTGCAGTATTCAGGTCATACTTTACTTGGGAAATTTAGCAACTGGCAAGAATAAGTGTGCTTCAACCATAGAGGGCAGTGGATTGCAGTCTTAGAGGGCACTGCGAATGCACACTTTGGAGGATTAAGTTAATAAACAACTGTGTGAATGGGTCATTTATTTACTTTTAGCTACCTTGTATGACAATATTCCTGCTTAGGAAATTAAAAAATTTTATATAATAGAAGATGAGAGCTTTCTGATTACACAGCCTATTGAAAAAATAAGGTACAGAAGACTTCTCCAGCAAACCAGCAATTTCCACCATAGGCAAAACTGAAGTTTAGAAACAGGCATCATCCCGGCATGAACTCATGAACCATTGCAAATTGAGGGATCACAAAGTGCAGGGGAATCCCCAGTCTCATAATGTGCATGCTGGGGGACCCCCACTCCCCAGTCACATAATTTGCAGGAGGACCAACAACTCCCCGAAACATTTTTGCCAGGGTGAAATGTCTGAAACCGGCAGTAATGTTATCTTTCAAAATATCACTAACGTCATCCGTTCTTTTCAAGAGAAGGGACCTACCATAAAACTGTTATGACACAATGGTCACGCATACCAAGCCTCCTTTATTCACTGTGGTCTCTGTTCTTCAGGACCCGGAGAGCCGCAGCCTTTGTTTGGCTGACGCAAGCTGGTGACTGCGCAAGGCAGTTCTGCCCCCCATTATCAGGAAGCGTGATGTCATCCTAACATCCTTCAGTGTCAAATGACCATAACCTTGCGGGGGTGAGTCCCAACATCTGGCCCTAGCAGGCTTGTGCAAACTGGAACACTGACAATGACCTGAATAAATGTATTGCTATATTACATCGTTCACCAGTGTTTCAGCAAGATTATTATTTGTACTCCAGAGATGAAGCTGGCATTTACAGTACCTCTGAATGTACACATAATCATCAGAATTGAGATTTTATCTGCAAAGAAATTGTGGTCCCAGATGTCTCAGCATTAGCACAAAAACCAACCATGGATGAATAGGATATACAAAAATATTATTATTATTATTATTTTTATTCAGCAGGGAACACGTAATCCTTTAATTGCATGTTAATGTTATTCCTGTCGGGAAAGTTAACGCTATTTAATTGACCAGCGAAAAAGAAAGAAAGCTTTTTTTAAATAGAGTACCTAAAGTACACTGTGATTTCATTAATGCACAGAAGCTTAAAGATCGTCATACCTTTCTTAAGAACCCAAAGATTTTAGACATTAGTGAAGGTACATTTTTTTTTTTCTACTCCTCAGTCAGAAAATGAAAAACCTTTTGTTCATAAGCCAATCATGAATGTTTTTCATGGTCAGGGCCTTGCATGGATCAACAGTAGTACTTAACTGTAATTTCCCTATATATATATATATATATATATATATATATATATATATATATATATATATATATATATATATATATATATATATTTATTTTTTGTCAGTAAACACTTTCTTGTTTTAAAATAGGTTCCCTCAAGTTACTATAAAAAATAATTTTTAAAAATGACATACTGTACACTGACAAAAACCATAACAGTACAATAATTCATATGTAATGCTTTGGTCTGCTTGCTTTTGGGAAAAACATCCAAAATGCGTAAATTATTATCACTACTTGGAAATAGTTATTATGCAACAAAATAGCTATTATTTACATGAATACATACAGAATATACATGAAAATGCCTGCTGTTGTAGGCATATGAAATAATCCCGTTCTTTGGCCTTTTAACTAAAAAAGCCCTTGGAGGATAACAGCATGCATGTCGATGGGCCTGGCTGCTGCTGTCTATGGTCCTGAACACACTCTGGGCTTTTGACAGAAACCAAAGAGGCGGAGACTCCTGGTAATGCAAAACAGAGTTTAGAAATTTGGGGTACTAAACATCAGAGACCTGTTCCACAAAGTTGAATTACTGAGTTAGCTGGATAACCACACAAAGTAAAACCCAGAACTGAATTTCTACCATGCTCGAGATTCGGGCAGGATACGGATTTTACTCCATGCATTTATCCAGAAAACTCATTCATGAAACAGGCTCAGATGTGCAAAAGTTCTTTATGTCTAAATATCTGAAGCAAAGCATAGTTGAAATTAAATTGTTTAAGATAATCTTCATTGCAAAAACCCACTTAAATGCTTTTTATGTAATTTGCAACACTCATACATTTGATTTTCTCAACAATTATTTCCCTGTATATATACATAAAAAATGTGTTTTACATCAATGGCAGTGTCAAGGGCTTTGTCAGGTGTGATTAAGCATGTTGCTTTTATACTACAGTGTTAACAACTCTTCATTGTCCCTTGCCTGGGCTTACAATGCCAAGACATTGCATATGTAATGCACTTCTTGCCATTGCCATAGTGACTTACTGAACCATCAGCATAAACCTTCACTACACATATCACCGGCACTGCAAAAACGTCTTCTTCATTCTTCATTCTTTGAATTTACATTTAGACATTAGTGTTCAACAGAAACACATGCAGAACATCAACATCAGCCAAACAGGAACAAACAAAAAGCCTAAATGATGAGTAGTTGTGAGACAAAGAAACAAAAACCGCACAACTAAAGATTGCTAAAGCTGGCTGATGAAAAGCCTGTTTCTAACTCCAAAACTATGAAATCCAGGGAAGTTCCCAAGAGGCATAATAACTGAGCATTCCCAGAATATGTCCATGAATCCACCGGCTGCATTCACGAGCATCCACCTCAAGTTTTATCCGCAGTTATCTTCATTCGGAAGCAGTGATACATACATGAAGCCCTGTCTGAAAATTAAAAAATGGCTGCCTTTTCCGAAACAATGCTCCAATCGAAATTCCATCGAATGTAAGCATAGCACTCCTCATACCAAACAATTATAAGCCCTTTCAATTCTCTCTCATTTATTGCAGGATTCATTCTTCAAAAGCTCTTGTATTTTTTATCAACTACGGTATAACGCATTTCCATAAAAAGACTGTCTTGCCATAAAATGATAAAACGAACATTAGTGAGATCTGGGCAGCTCCACATACACCTTTGAGTCCAGATGCCTGCTCCACAAAAGAGGATTTTGCTGGATAACTGCACAAATTAAAGCCCAAAATTGCTATTTTTACCTCTGTCCATGTTCCAGATTTTGGTGTGGTCTGGGTTATACTCAGAAATCCTGCTTTGTGGAACAGACCTCAGGTATGCATCCAAGCCTCTCAAATGTGTAACACTGAAAAGCAGCAGAATGTAGATCACAGGTTTTCCCAGCATCCAACACAGCCTGTTCTCAGAATGTTTAAATACAAGCTTCCCAGATTTCCCAGACGGAGACAATTCTCAGAACTTGGGACTCTGTTCTGTTTCTGTTTGCAGAATCTTTCTCGACTGTTCTCAGAATTCCAATCAGATCATTCAGGCTTTCAGGCCTGATGAACACGCACCTTAATTTATCTTGGACTTGGAAGCCAATTACTGGGGAAAGGAAACTTAAAACAATCCAATCTCTGCTGTAATTCCCTTCCTGCTGAGAGAACTCACATCTTACAGTCCTGGAGAGGTTAACTCTGGTCATATAAGCTCTATATTCATGCTAATATGCTATTATGCTATTACACATGCTGCTTTAAAGGAGAGTTATTAGAAATAGGACACTGTCACCACTGGATGCCTTCTTATATTTATTCCAATATATGTTTTCACTCTAAAATTCAATCACTGTGCTACTGATTCATCTAGTAGGTATGCATTTGATGTGTATTGCTCTTATGACATTTTAATTATCTATGTAAATAGATGCTCGTACTAATAATGAAGTGAGCAATGAAAATGAAATAGGCACAGAATCAGAACAAATGGGCTTGTTGCTCAAGACTGTCATGAACACTCTACTAAAATTACTGTAGATGTTAAACCAACTGATTAATTGCTGCATTCCAGCCAAGTGTAACAGATACACAACTGTCTCAGTACATGGAACACAGGTAAAAAACCCTTTACGTTTTTATTTTATACTGATTTTTATTACATGACTCCCATTTATGACTTGCATGTTATCCTCAACAGGGAAGATTCAAGGATTCATATGTGATGGCTCCATGTTTGATTCCCAAGTGCAGCACTGCTGAGGCATCAACCACAAAAGACTTTCCTGAACAAATGCAGATATACTCATGGGTCAATCCAAAAGAAAGATAACCTATTGGTTTCTCAATTACAATGGCCCTCTAGTGGTGGATTGAAATACCTACGCCTATTCAGTGGCAACCAACCCTGTTTCTAGAGCCATCCTGTAGATTTTCAATCATAATCTGGCACACCTGACTTTACTAAATAGCAGGTCAACGCATATCTTTTGTAGCATCCCCACCGATAAATGGTCAAGACTTAAACTGATGGTTTTCTTGTTTTATTGAACTCCTTCCGTTGTCAACCAATAAACCACCGTAAGAGCTATAGGCAGAGCACAAACACAATGCATTAACTACCTAGCCAGTGTCATGAATTAACCTAGCATAACATTCGGTACCATTATGTGGTTTATGAACTTAGCACATGTAAGAAAGTTCTTATTACAGTCCAAAATCATTTTCAAAGACATTAACACACGTTAACCGTGTATTATTTCATGAACACTGACCTTGTGCCTCTTCGGCGGGTGCTAAAACAATTTAATATTTAACTTTAACTTTATCGCTATCTTTCTGTCTTTGTTAACATTACTGTTGCGTTCTCTTCTTCTCCTTTGTACGCGCTAGGAACTCGCTGGAGTAGGACACATTATTTGAACATAAAAGTCCTTCAAATAAGGCAGAATATAAGTCAATATAAATTCACCAAAAATAAAGGCAATAATTATAGCTCCTGACTTCTCAATAGTGCTGTGTTTTCTTTAGAACTAATTCAGAAATTGGGTCCTTTACATCTTTAGTTGAGGTTTGATATGTGTTTTGTCAGGTTTGGAGGAAAGCTACAAAGATAGGCAACAATTCTGGTGAGGAATATTTGTTAGTGAATTGTCTACAGCTAGAATACAGTAAATCAGAATTTGTGGAAATAAGTATATACTTTAGTACTTTATATATATAATTATATATATATTTTGGTGTAAACAACTGCATCATTGCGTCACCCAGGAAAGGAAAAAGAAACTTGCAACTTGCAAACTTGCAAATACCAACATCTCGCTAAAAAATTGCAATAAAAGGTCTGGGAATATTTCAGCTAGATCTGCATTTGGTTGTGCTATAATATTAATACGAGAACTATTTTATTGTTCCCTCATCAACCATCAACAAAAAAAGAAATTTTGAACTGGAGCATTTAACTTAATGGCATTCTAAGGCTATTTCTGAAATGTTTTTTATGTTAAAAGTAATGTTCAGGGGACTTGCAGGAATATAAACAAATAGGGTCTGTTTTCACTGTTAATTTTCCAGGAATGTTGTGGGAACTAAGAATTAGCTGGGAATGGGAAGAGAAAAAATATCAAGCACATACAGAAACTTCTCATAACATCAGGAGACTCCAGAGAATTTCCCTCTTGGACTGGATACAGGCATCTCCACAGCATCCAGCTGTCTTCCACTTCCTGTACCTTCCCACAGCTTGCCATTCTAATAGATCTGACATTTTAGGCATCTGGATGAATTCAACATCATTGTTTCTTTATATTTTAACCATAGACATTGAATGAATTGAACCGTAGGGGCACACAGCAGTTTCATAATTAAATCATTCTGAACAATCAGAGTTCAATGACTAACTTATATTATGTACCATTCGTATGTATTTCTTATGCATTGAGGATCATAATAATGACTAGCTGTAATTATAACAATAACAGTAATATATTCATTAATAAATAATGTGTTTTATTATACATTGGATATATTTTTATGCAGCTTTCAGTCAGTGACTTTCAGTTCCAATTTGGAGGAAAAATGATTTAAACATGTAAAGAATTTGGAGGAAAATGATTGAAATATGTAAAGAATTACAAATACCCTAGGTTGTATTTGGATGAACATATGGGCTTTATGAAGGGCAGTCCTCTAAGAGCCGGTCAGGAGAGCTTTCGGAGGAGTCATTGTTAAAACAAAATCTTAATGGATTCTCCACTTATTTTTAAGTTATGGGCATGTCCCATTCTAAATTCTGTCAACCTTGTGTATGCCAAATTTTGGACTATGCTTCTGATGTGCCCGGGTATAAGAAATATCCTGCTTGAGAAATATCTTGTCTGTGAAATTAGATATTTTATTTAGGTACATAAGTTTGTTCTGACTCTGTCTGAAATTAGTGACATCGGGTGAGAGCCCTGTGAATTGAACTGGAGCTGGTGTGTATACAAGAATCTGTTAATGGAGAAGGCTGGTACCTATGAATTCATATTTTCATATAAAATTCATATAATATTCATATAAATGAACTCTATATATTTAATATATATTTTTGAATACAGGTTGCAATGACGTTGGAATGAAAATGTTAAATTTGTTTTATGTAACGCTGAAGAAGAAATGGCCTTCTGATATTTGGAGTAAGCTAGTACATTCAACTGTTTGTTTGATTAAGAATGAATACCAAAAATTATCTGATGTTTATATTAATTATTTAAATAAAAGATCATTGTGTGCCCAAACAATTTATTTTCAATTTTGGATGGTGACGATATACACTCAGCGACAACTTTATTAGGTAGACTTGTACACCAGCTTCTTAATGCAAATATTTAATCAGCCAATCATGTGGCAGCAACTAAATGCATAAAAACATGTAGACGTGGTCAAAAGGTTCAGCTGTTGATGATGCAAAAAACAAAAAACCTCCAGTGAGCAGAAGCACTGTTGGTAAAAATGCCTTGTTAATAAGAAAGGTCAGAGCAAAAGAGCCAGACTGGTTGAACCTGACAGGAAGGTGACAGTAATGCAAACAACAGTGCATTACAACAGTGGTGTGCAGAACAGCATCTCTGAACACACAACGCATCAAACCTGGAGTGGATAGGCTACAGTGGCAGAAGACCAAGTCTAAAAAATCAAGTAATCTACTAATCAATTTATTTGACCAAGTCTAATAAATATCTAATAAAGTGCTCCCTAAGTGTATATCACCATATATGTTTTTTCGCCTCCTAATTTCAACAGAAAATGCTTTAATACAAGGCTGAGTTAACCAGCCAAGTAAGCTTTGTGAAGCACGGCCCAGAGCTTTTTTCATCAGCGTTCTACTTGCCCGAATAGGCTGGTATTTCCACTGAGCCAGCTGCCAAAAGAAATATAAACCTCTTTTCAGGAGATTATACAGACTGTGCCAAATTCATATTTCTCTTATTTACATATTATTTGCATGTTTTCAATTGAATACATTTTGTGTGTGTTGTAGCCAATCATTTGGTCTATTCTGTTAAACACGTGCACCATTTATCACCATTGATATCATTATTTATAAAAGATGATCATGATCACATAATTTATAAATGATATCATGTGATATCATTTATCACATGAGATCATGTGAAATACATTTCTTGGCAGTTTAACGGTTTTAAGCGGTGATGCCTTGGAACAGCAATGAATGTATCACACTTGGTCTTACAGTGTAAATCAACAATGAAGACATAATCTTGGCCCTTTCATCACTGAGAATATTACATTTACGCTGCAAATACCAGTCACAACAAATATTTTAGTATTTTATTTCAACTTATTTTTTAAGTTATTTCAACTTATAACTTTTTTGCTAAAAAGATAAATACATTGGCAATAAGGTGAGAGTTTTACTAATTTCAAGATTTGTTAGTGGGTTAAGTGAATTTCACAAACAGCGACCTAAAACACGGTAATATTTTTTCTTCAGAGAAAAAATTCAGACGCATCAAACGTTGTGACTATGTATATGTGATATTAGAGTGCCAATATTTAAGATTTTAGTTTTACTGACATCTGTGTTGGTTATTAATAATTACAGCAGAATTGCACACTGCAAATCCCATGTCCCCTTTCCAATATTAACAGTGTTACCTGCATTGTGATGCAATTCAATAATGATGTGATAGTTGCTAGGGACTGATGTTTAAACTTTTGACTTGCTAGAGGGTACAGGGCTGACAACTTTTGACGGCTATAAAGCAAGACAAGTAACATGTAAGTTAGAAATTGTCAGTAACGGGCCCAAAACATTAACTTGCCATACATATATACCCAAAAAGTGTTTGGACATAGAGTAGGCTATTAAACTTGTAGTTGCACATGCAGTTGACTTTTATTCGGGGAAATTCAATTTGGTTCTCTGCAAAACCAAAGGTATTTGGTTCACACATGCACCCGACCAGCAGCAATATGCAGATAAAACATCTCACATGACTATCTAAACTCAAGCGGCAATACATTACATTGCAGGCATTTAGCAGACGCTCTTATTCAGAGAGATGTACAACAAACAATGGATCCACTTCAAGTTTGAAGACAGCAAGCTAACTATATACACTATAAATATGAAAAACTCTACTGAAAGGTAATGTGCTAACTTTCCTCTACCTGAATCTACATTTGCATATGTTCTTCTGTTCCTCCACCAATGTCTGATTTTACTTCTGTTCCACCAAAGACAACTTTCCATTTAGGCAGACTTGCATTCAGATAATTTAGTTGGTTTACTTCTTTTAGCGACCTGAGCCAAGGTTGAAGGATCCAGGGAGTTTCACAATGCTGGATTAGTGAGTTATAACTCAGAACAGCTCTTTTTGCTGCCCATTGTACCTCCCTCAGTGACAGCTGGAAGGCAACTGCTGCCTCCAAGACTGCAAACAGCAGGTCAGTCACCGGGTTAAGGTCTGCCAACCACAGATGATGTGCACATACTTCTTCTCAGGCAGTCTTTCCTCAATGTATTTTTGATCAAATCTATCTGTAGGTATGTTACTGGACTAGCTAGTTTGCTAATCTGTCGCTATTAGTTCTCTAGATCTGCCTTCCAGGCATCACTGAGGGAAGGAAAGTACTTGGGCTCTTTTTACTTCGGTCCATGTTCCAGATTTTGTTCCTGGGTTTACTCTGTCTACACCCGTCTTTCTTTCAGTAGCACAGTTGTAATCAATCTTCAACTTTTTCTTTCCCAAACAATTCTTCACCAAACTTGAGTAGGCAAGTAATTTTCTAAAGTCTGCAATCTATATTCCATATTAGTGCTGCCAGAGATACTCTGATAGCATTACGCTTGTAGCTTGTAGAAATGAATGGAAGCAGCTAAGAAACCTTATATTCAATGTGAATGGACCTGCTTTTGGTGGTTCATAGGTATCTCTGGTGCTGTGCTGAATATGTACCACATCACTTCATGTGTGCAGGGTCAGTCTGGGCAGGAGTTTCGTGCCCGACACTGGCCTGTGTACAGACTGAGAATGGCTAATGCAGAGATATTTTCGATGTAATTATACATTTACTCTCTATTGCTTAAAAAGTGCAAAAAGGTATAAAAAGAAAATGTTCTCATGAGACATCCCATACAGTCTTCCTTCTTCTACCCTTCTTTGCTCTTTGCCTACGAATTGCTTTCGCATGACATCAGAAATGCACTCGTTGCCGTTTCACTTAATACCCTTGTGCTGTCTTCAAAGTCCATAGTGTCAGTCCCAAGTGTCATTCTACTAATGTTCAGCATGTTATTTTACCAAATAAATAGCAGCATAGCATAATTTCTGAAGGAAACATCTGGTATCATTTAGTTTTCCAGTGCAGCTCACCTATCTATAGAGAGCCCAACTAACACTTTCTGTTTCATGTATTAATATGTCCCTTTGTTTACCAAAGGGAAATGCTGCTATCTAACATGTGTTTGTACTTGGATGCTTTGGGACCAGATTACAGCAGGATTAACATTTGATTCTAAAAACCCTACCTCTCTGTCTAATAGTAATCCTCCCATCCCACAAAATCCTTATAACGAGAAATAATCTGCAGCCTCAGTCCATTGGCCAGGCTGGACTGGACCTAATGTGTGAGAGCTTCTCCTTGTGCAGATGCTTGGTCCTAAATCCTCACTTTCATCATATCCCTTAAGAAAATAGCCCATGCAGAAACCCCAATCACATTTCCTTGGAAATGGAATCAGGAACTTCTTGACACTGATTGGTTTTTTCCAGGAATCTGTCAGGAATTAACCCTTAAAAACGTGTTGACTCTGAGGTATTTCAAGCCATACGGAGACTAGTCTCCAACACAGCGCACCCATTTTGGTATGAATTACACATGTGGGCGCTCTGCCCCTTTATGACGCTGCAAAGACATCTGGAAAGTTCAGCACAGATTTCATTCATGAACAGAAATGAAAGTGTTGAATCACTAGGAATATATATTTGCGCTCAGTAGCGCGCATAGAGATAAAAAATCACAATTACAGGGGAATATGCATTATACAGACAGTTACAGGGGCAAATGTAGTATACAGACAGACACAGGGGCATATGTATGTTATAGTCACAGGGGCATATGTATGTTATAGTCACAGTGGCATATGCAGTATACAGACAGACACAGGGGCATATGTATGTTATAGTCACAGGGGCATATGTATGTTATAGTCACAGGGGCATATGTATGTTATAGTCACAGGGGCATATGTATGTTATAGTCACAGTGGCATATGTATGTTATAGTCACAGTGGCATATGCAGTATACAGACAGACACAGGGGTATATGTAGTACACAGGCACTCACAGGGGCATATGTAGTATATAGTCACAGGGACATATGTACAGACACAGAGGCATTTGTATAGAGAGAGAGCCTAAGGTGAATGAGTAGAAAGTAAGTGGAAGCAGTTACGAAATGAGTATTGATTGGTTGAACTAGCAGGGAAATAACCAATGGTTAATTCCAAAGTTGATTTATTCATCTGCCATTAAAATCCTCTCAAATCGAGTTTAATGTCCGTCAGACCCATGGGAAAGCCTCTTGTTGCTGTAAAATGTGGAGTAAGGAATTCATATGTAGAGAGGGGGGTCATGTGAAAGTGTTTATGTCTGTGCGCACTGTACAGTATTTCCAGAACGCAGAGTTGTTGTTTTTTTTGCAATATGGCTTCTGTTTAAATGACTTTTTGTATTTGTTTATTTGTTGCCATCATAATGTGTACCTCCTCCTGCGAAGCTGTAGTCAGTCTGTTGGCATACAAATGGTAAATGTCTGCATTCATATAACTCCTTTATCCAAATGCACTGTACAATTGAGGCTTCTCATTCACCCATTCACACACACACATACACTTATGGCGATTGGCTGCCATGCAAGGCACCAATATGCAGGAGCAGGAGCAATTGGGGGTTAGGCGTCTTTATATTACATTACATTATTGGCATTTGGCAGACGCTCTTATCCAGAGCGACGTACAACAAAGTGCATACCCATAACCGGGGATAAGTTCGCTGAAAGACCCTAGAAGGAAGTACAATTTCAACTGCTACCTGTACAACAAAGATAAGGACGAGGGCCAATTTTTTTTTTTTGAACAAAGAAACAAACAACAGAGCAAAAGTGACCAAAGTTCACTATCCAAACACTGCTTAGCTAGCTAACTAAAAATACCGATACACAAAGCAAGTCACAGAGACAACAATTAAGGTTCACAGGGAGGTAGGGGTAGGATGGGGAGAGGTGCTGCTTGAAGAGGTGTGTCTTGCTGAGGGATGGATCACACCCAGGGTGGGATCGAACAGGCAACCCTCCGATGGACAGACGACTGCGCTTACCTCTTGAGCCAATGTCGCCCCAAGCCAATGTCAATCCAAATGAATTGCATGGTAGCATGTGTATATCAGACAGCTTTGATATGAAATACAGCCTGACTGTGATTGAAACACTTGCAGGGTAGTGCGCAGTTGACCATACTATTGCCCTGGGAGGCAGGATTGTCTGTGGACCAGCCAGGGTAATTGTAGGCATAATTACATTCATGTCACAGTTCTGAAATCTAAATCCAGGTAAAAACTTGTTTAGAGACAGATTTATTACTTTTCTGTTTTTTATGCTTTAGAACAAGAAAGACAAACTGAGTGAAATTCACTGCGAAATGTGCACTGCGAAATGCAAAAAACCAGTATAAAAATATTTAGACTTCCCCACTTTATATCAGTTCCATGTTTCCCCAGTGAACTTGATTGTCCTACTCAGCCATACTTACTAAAACACAACAGGCATTAGGATTAACAATGGCCCTTTCACAAATGAGAAAATGTAAGGTTCCGGCCTTTATAAGTTTGGTTGTAATCGTTTAAGTCCAATAAGAATAACAAATAGAAGCATTGTTAGAGCGCTTAAGCATACAGGGCCATACCCCAGAAAAATTCTAATGAATAAACAAAGACTTTGTCCTGAGGATTCTTATTACGAAATGCCATTGACATAATCACCTCACGGACCAATGGCGTCTCAGGATTTGTCTTAAGGAATGGGTCACAACGGGAGAGGCAGGAAGTAAAAATCTGCAACATAAAAATCACTTCCGCTGCCCACTATGTCAAATACATTTCAATTTAGTTTCATGTTGATTTATTGGCATGATATGAGACTGCGTGGCCAAAGAAAATGTGCAACAAGGAAAAGCAAGTAATAACAGGCTTAAGCTTTGCATTAAAATACATTATAATTCATTGTAAGGACATGTTCTTATGTGACAAGCTAGCTGTTACACAGGAATAGTAATGATGTTGCTACATGTTTGATCTCTCTGTGATGTAATTTCTCTCTCACACACACAGAAACACACACGCATGCACACACACATGCACGCACGCACGCACACAAACACACAGAGACAACACACACATACACTTTTCCCTCTCTACACATGAATCTGTGGAGACCCATTGATCCAGTTCAATACCTGAAATGTCACTCAGAGAGGACACTCCCTCATCTGGGGTAGCCCTGTGAGATCCTCTTCCGGATTGGGGGCATATACACTGTAGTGCTCAGGTAATGGTTTGCCGTGAGTGGATGTGCCCCATGGACTAATATCAACACTGTGTCAGTGACACACAAATGAACACATAATAAATGGCTGGTCCCAATATCACCCTCTACTGACCGGTTTATAGTTCAACAGTGTATCACATTTGATAGTTGGTCGCAAGGACTTTTAGTTTATAGTAGAACCACACACAATTGTCATGGCAACCTATACCCATATATATATATATATATATATATATATATAACCCATATAGAATGGTCTCATCTGTAATTAAGTGTCATCAACTAGATTCCATGTCTTGAGCTCGCAATGACTCCACTTCACCGATGCAATCTTAATTTATACTTTTTATGAGCAACAGAGTTCAAAATCTAAGTTAAGCAATAATGGAATATTGGTGACAATGTAGCAATATCCATTGGCCATACATCACCTAACCATGAACTAGCCTTAAGGGTAAAGTCTGATGTTTTTTTATCCTGTGATTAAAAACTCAAAACTCAAAAAAGCAACAAAATTATATAGCATACTCACAAAATCATCTGATTGGTAAACTGATCACATCTCAGCTTACCCTGAATCACCCCGAGTAGTAATTTAATGGCAGTTATGATAAATTACATTATCATATTTTTCCATTAAAGTGAACTTGATTAAAAACAATAAATAAAGAGTAATTTTTGGTTAACAGTTAGAAATGAATTGCAAACAGCACCAGTGGTTTTGTGGGTTTTATTTAAGCATTTAACCCATTCCTCTCCCCGGCTAAGTCATTAGTAAAAGGCACTTAGTCTGAACAAATGATGGTTCTCACCTCTAGTCCTGGCTCACAGCTTTGCATGCTGGGTATTGCTCCAACCACAGGTGTAACCCCCTAACTGAATAGTACTGAGGAGCTGTATGTTTTCGTCTTAAAACATATAACCAATTCAGACTCAAGTAACCAGTTATGGTGAGGCCACTGTGAAATAAACTGCTTTCATTTAACAATTAAGTGACAAGTGCCTTACTACAGGGGCGTCAAACTAAATTCCCAGTGGCTCCGCAGGTTTTTGTGATTTCCTTTCATTCGGCTCCCAAGGACGGCCTTGACAACACGGTGTGTGGATTCGTCAGCCAAACAGTGACTTTACTGAACCACCGGTGCTGAGAACACCTGGGAAACTAGCAGACACTGTGGCATTCCAGGGATAAAATTTTTCACCTGTGCTTTATTGACTTCAACAGAGGCAGTAGGAATTAACAGTAAACAATAATTCCTGATAGGGGAAGGTATAGTCCCAAGAGACTACTTTCCTGTTGGGCAGCAATAGATTCGGAAATGGTTCTGTGGATAATGTTCGCTCCCCGGGTCCGTAAGTTCTCTGGCGAGGAAGGCACAGTCAGGTATCAGGAATGACAGTCTCAGGTGCAGGCTATTCTCAAGGACGCACCGAGGAGCAGAGGATGGACTTCGCTTTGAGGGCTCTGGATAGGCAGGCCCGCCGGGAGGAGCTGTTGTTGCGGTCAGAGCAGCGTACAGTATCTCGATCTCCCTGCTGTCGTCAGTGCTGGAGACGCTGTTCACTCACCCTAACCCCCATTGGCAATAGTCCACCAGAGTTTCTTCCAGTGCAGGCAGCAGTATAGAAGTATGAAGGTGTATCTCCTTCAGTCACAGGAGGCATACGCTAAGTGGCAAGCTCAGGAGCAAGGGGTGGTGGGGGGGGGGGTGAGTTATTGCCTATCCACTTCCTGCTTGGTCTGCAGGGCCCTGAAACAAGAGTTACAGCAGCAGGTGAGACAGCAGCCATAACTCAGGAGAGGCTGAGAGACTCAATTACCCTATTGAACATTAAACTGATTGTCCAAATAGAGTCATACAAACAAGAACAACACTAGAACACAACAATGAGCAGTAAAGTGAAATAAATGAGCAGCAGAAAATAGTTATTGGAAAGGGTTTGGGTGGAGTAGCTGAGGTGCTGTCTGAAGAAGTGAGTCAGAAGATGGCTGACGTCACTGCTGTTCTAACTACCGACAGACATGACCAAGAAGTACAGGCCCAGTGAAGGGGAGGAGCGAGACATCCCAAGGCTGACTGATGTTTTATGGTCTGATGATTGTATGAGGACGCCAGCCATGATGCGCCCATTCCTACATGCCCCTTCAGATTTGGCCAGATTCCAGATTTTGTTTTTTTCTGAATATGTACAGAACATATAAACTCACTAAGCACTTGATTAGGTAGACCTGTACACCAAGTTGTTAATGCAAATATTTAATCATGTGGCAGCAACTAAATGCATAAAAGCATGCAGATGTGGTCAAGTGGTTTCAGACGGTTTCAGACCAAATGTCAGAAAGCGGAAGAAATGTAATCTAAGTAACTTTGAACGTGGAGTGATTGTTGGTGCCAGACAGGGCGGTTTGAGTATCTCAGAAACTGCTGATCTGGAATTTTCACAGTCTCTAAAGTTTGTAGAGAATGGTGCAACAAAACCCAAAAACCCATCAAGTGAGCAGCCGTTCGGCGGGCAAAAAAACCTTGTTAATGAGAGATAAGATAACTTTACAAGATGTATACAAATCCAACTGGTAGTGAATTAAATAGTTGCGACTTGAGATGTGAAATGTTGCATTTCTTCACTCCATGTAAATATATTTATTGAACATGAACATGAAGACTAAATATGATAGATTTGTAGAAAGATTTTGGATGTGGTAACTAAATCTACAACTAAATCTGGGTGCCTTGCATGAATGAAGTAGCTTCATCTACTTCTCATTATATTATCCAGGCATGCAGTTAGCCAGCTAGCTAACATTGTAATTCTTTGTTTTGAGTCACCCAAGTCAAAATAACATTTGCTACAACACAGTTAGGGGGCTATGTAAATGCACAAAAACATCCAGACCCAGTAAAATTAATGCCAATATTTTATATTGTGGCTTACATATTCTGTACCCCGCAGTTATCTCAGGCGCATATCACCTCTGGACAATGCAGTCCCTGGTCCTCATATTGGTCCTTATTGTCTGAGTAAGTATGCTAGTTATTACAAAAATGACTTACAGGTATAAATTAACCATTTTGTTAAACTGGAGGAATGTAATGTCATAGTAATTAGGCTGGAAAATATATCAGACTGATTGTCAGCGTCTTTAAGTACACATTTTACAGTATAAACAGTGAACGTATGGAATTATTTGGCGGGAAAAAATGCATGGTGAAATAACTGTACTTTCACTCAAATTCAGCGCGAGGGGCAGATTTCTTCCACCCAGAGCAACTGGACAGTCCCTGGGACATGTCCCTCACTCAAAAGTGCAAAGGCAGTGTCTCTCCAAACCTTTACACCAAAAAGGTTACAGGGTCAGCTCTTCATCTGCAACATTGCTCAGCAATTGCGTGTTTTATTATCAGGACAATGAGCTCACGTATGTGATTTGTTTTTGCCCTTATTTCTTTCTGATTATTTCAGAGGTCAGGGTCTCATGTGCACAGTAAGCCTTTGACTCCGCTGGTTTCTGTACAGCACTTAGTCAGCACATTGGCCAGGCAGTCTCATGACACCTAAAAGCTAAATTAATAAAACTAAATAAGCACGGGGTAAGAAGATCAAATTTAGAGCGCATTGCTCTTCATATATCATTAGATGAGTAAAAGACAAAAGTACAAATAACACGGTAAAGTCGCTTTGTGTCTGTGTTAGTCCCTTTCTCAAATTTTATATGTAAACTTACAGACAATACAAAGCTTCTCTGTCCTCATAACCTACTCTATTTCCAAACGTCCTGTATTCCTCTGACCGCAACCCCTCCCAAACGCTATATAATTTCACAAGGTGGACTAACCCATAGCTGCTGAGCCACTACCCCACATTTAATGCATATACGGCGTCTTTTATTCCTTTTTTCAATTTAATGAAAGGATTACTTCATCCGATTCTAAACACTCAAGACATTATGCACTCTTGACACATACAGCTACCAGCAAGCTAATAAGGAAATATGGCCAAGATCCATTCTAAAGGCACATATACACCCACATCACTGGAAGGCTATGAATTCTTATGAAAGCAATGCACGCACACACACACACACACACACACACACACATTACCAGTATGCTATGCGCGGGTGTATTTCTGTTAATTAAAGCTGAAAAAAACTGTGTGCGTCTGTGTGGGGCAGAGTGGCAAAGGAAAATGAGAGTAAATGTGAGAGGTATGGAGAATGCAGGGAGAAAGAGAGTCAGGAAGAGCATGAGAGATGGGGTGGGGGGTTTAGGCACCGAGCATGAGTAGGAGGTCCTCTGTATATATCGCACACCAGTGGGATGAATGACTTAGTGGAGTGCAGATGGTCTGTGGACAGGCTCTGAGAGGCTGTTTGATCAAGGTGCACCGCAGTTGTGAAATATACACCTACATGCACACATATCTACACACATAAACACACACATGCACGCATTCACACAAGCATGCTTGCAGGAAGCAGATAACTTTTCATCACTTACCAGAGGAAGAGATCTCCCTCTCTCCTGCTATTATCATTTCCTCTCAAACTATGGATTAAAAAACAGAATAACAGCAACATCAACAAGAACGCTGACTTCATCCTGTTTTTTATACTATTCATTTGTTTTCTTAGACACGTCCACTGCATGAGGATGGACGCTCTGCAAAGCTTCAGAAGGGAGTCCCCTCGGGACCTAAACGACACCGCTGGCATTGTGGACACGGTGGCCCCCTGGAACAACAGCGATGTCAACGCCTACAAGCTGGTGGACCACCCGCCGTTTGCCACCACAGTGAGTGCCGGATGTTTTGGAACGTCTCTCTCCTGTCGCTACGACTTTCTCCGTGTGTCCCCCTGCTTGGCTGCAGCTTGGGGCTGAGTGCACTTCATTGGAGTGTGCGGCGATAAGATTGCTGTAGCCTAGCACCCATCCCGTAGTTTGAAGTTTGGATTTGTGCAAAGATCCCATCGGCTGTTGTCACACGCAGCGTTCGATGAGAGCCACCGGCTTAAGCTTGTAGACACGAAACAGTCTTGCCTATTCATTAATTTCCGCGCGTTTGTCAGAGTCTGCGTCTGTCAAGCGCTTCTCGGTCGAGATTCTCTGAAGCGCAGTGGTGCGCGCGCTCAATCCTGTACCGGGATGATGGAATGCAAGAAGAAATTTATGCAGGCTATTGTCGGAGTTTAGAATTACATGTGCATTCTGACTGTTTGTGACATAGTTGTAAGGAAAGCACCTCATATTGTCATGTTATAGTTTCATAGTTTCATGTTAGCCTACGTTGGCTGCTGCTCGGCATTTTTAATCACATAGTTGTGTTTACGTTCTTTTCGTCACTTGCGGCTTATACCTTTCGTTAAGCGTAGATGTGCAAGTGCATCGTGTGAATCAGTGATCTTTAGACCAGCAGAATTAGACTTTGGACTTTAGATCTTGAAGCAATATGTAGGATGCAGTGGTTTCATGTGCAAGAGAGAGCCGGCGATACTCGGTCCAGCTCGGTGCTTATGTTTGGCAACTCAAATAATGCCTTGTACCTGTTCGCATAGCATGCACTGTTTCAGTGAAACAAGCTGAAGTTACCTAGAACTAGCTATTATGGGGTTAAGCAGTCTTTACAACTGCTGTGAATCATAAGCGAACGACCAGTTCCTAATAAGGAAGTTGGGTAGGCTTGCACTTTAATAATTGCAGGTGGCGTGGCATTTCAGCCGCCACATTTTACTGATGAACGATATGAAACATGCTATGGCTCAACAATGAATTGCATAAATATGAATTGTGGAAGAAAAAATACATCCACTGTGGGAAAGTATATTATTTCTATGAATCTTAACAAATATTCTTCTTCATTAATATGTTATATGTTCTTCATGGCTGGCTATATTCTATATTTGTATTGTATGTTTGCACTGTGTGTAATTTATGTAATTAGTGTTTTTTTTCCTGACTGAATTATGCTGGTAGTATATGCCCAAATCATTCTGCTTTGAAATGTCTGTTATTTGAGACATTAAGAATAGTCTCATGGCACCTCCCATCCATTGGTACAGAAGCAGAGACAGCTTCCGACAGGGAGTAAATCAATCTAAAGAATACACTTAGAGGAAGTCAGGGGACATAATGTGCTGTTTCACTAACAGGGTTACTGTGTCAAGCATCCTCCTTTGTACAATTGAATGAGCATTTGTCACAATGGCTGTGTGATTATTTCAATGCACTTTTGCAGTTGCCCCTATCACAGCTTACAGTATACAGTATGGCCCTATAAAGTAGCCAGCATAGCATAATGCAATGCACTTCTTTAAATAAGATATCTGAGCTTCCAATGAAACATCTTTCCACTAGGACATGTGTGTACAGATAGTTTATTAAGTAAAACACACTCTCATACAGTATATTATATATAGAAATAAATAGGTAGATAGATAGATAGATAAATAGAGAGATTGAGTCCAGTCCATAAGTATTTGGATAGTGGTACAACTTATTTTCCAGTATATTGGATTTGAAATAAAACAATGAATGTGAGGATGATCCGTGTAAGAATTTTTTTTACGGCATACTGTAAAAAGTGTATTATAATACTTCTCTTATAAATCCAGAAGGGAAAGAGAAAATGGTTTAATTTCAGAATAAAAAGTCAAAAGAACCCTAAAAAGTAGTATTTTAGCAGTCTCATAAGAAGTCTGATTTAATTAGATTATATGGTATTCTCCACTTGAGCTTTATCGCTTATGATGTAATGAATTTATACGTATGTATTTTTAAAAGCTAGGCCTCTCTCTGTTGTGAGAGAAGTGTCATGATTTGTATTCCCCAAACAATACAAAATGACTGCTAATGACAGTTAGTCATTCCCATTTCTCAATGAGTAACACACACACACGCAGGCACACAAGCGGGCACACACAGCATATCATTTCTTTCATCGGCCATTATATTTAAGGCAGAGTTTACACAACTTGTGCCAGAAATAGGTAATTTATTTGTGGTGCTAAGGCACCAGCTGGTTTACACAGTATACATTCTCAAAATGAACAAAACAAATGTTGGATACAACACAAGACAGAAGGCAAAATGACGATGGCATGTGGAATGGCCTGCTCTCATCATTAAACTGTGTGCTGTTGCTCTGTACATCTCCCTAACAGATAACCATTGGGAACACATATGTCCTACAGCACATCATCCCCATATATGGCTGAATGTTATAGTTATGAAAGGCTCGTTCCTTACATTTGGAAGGGATTATTCTGCAACATCAAATGCAACATGGTTTGGGAGAGTGACTAAGCAGAAATGATTGAATCGCATAATGAACCCAGTGTAGTTTCAGGCTGTTTGCCCCCAAATCTTATGCTTCTGTACACAACTTCAGAGATGTTTGTGTGTGTGTGTTTGTGTGTGTGTGTGTGTGTGTGTGTGTGTGTGTGTGTGTGTGTGTATTTGTGTGTGTGTGCATGCGAAAAGTATGGAACAAATTCAGGATAATATAAAATGTCAGCTGACACCGAGCAAATTCCTTTTCTTTCAACACTTCATCATGCTTCAGTGCCTATTTGCTATAGTCCTAATATCTTTGGGCACATTTTGTTCTTGTTCTGATTACTTAATGCACTGCATAATGGCATATTGGCTTGTTAGAGAGTGTCGTGCTGCTATTTACAGTACTATTTACGACTACTCCTATACGACTGGGTATTATGGTAAAGAAACACCTTTAACATTTAAGCCACACGTGATGTTGAGCTTGACACTGTGTATGCCAGTGAGATTTTGTGAATCACCAAATGTATTAGTCATAAATAAATGTAAAAAGTTTACGTTTGCTTAGTAGTTCACCAATTAAGAAAAGCGAATCACAGCTAACATCCTGCTATATTTTAAATGCCGCATACACCTAGAGGAAATTTATAAACAATAAACAATCATTCATATGGTGTACATGCTCCATTTGCTTTTTCAGAAAGAACAACATAACTTGGTGGGTGTCTTAGCAAAAGTTCACTTCATTCAGTAATATTACAGCTTTGTTCACCCTAGAGCGTGCAATACAGAGGAAATGTTCTGGAATACCAACTCCCATTCACACCTGACGCTTAAATCTTAAGGTTCCTGAAGAATACTGGGCCAAATTTTTAAAAAGGATTTGTAAGTCCTCATCCCTCACAGCTGATGACTTTGTCACCTTCTTTGAAAAGAAGGTAGATGACATCCGCAATTCCTTCGCCCCACCCTCTCCCCCTGCCGACCTTCCTTCCTTTCCCAACTTTCTATTTTATGTTCCTTGTTACATCCTCCTCCCACACAGCCACGAATCTTGGGGTGGCTCTTGATGACCATCTAACCCTCGCTCCACACATATCCTCCACTGCCAGAACCTGCATGTTCTTCTCCCATAACATATGCCATATCCATCATCTCCTGACAGAGAAAGCCACCCAGCTCCTAGTCCAGGCGCTCGTAATCTCCTGAGTGGATTACTACAACTCCCTCCTGGCTGGTCTCCCAGCTTGTGCCATCAAGCCCTTGCAGGTGGTCCAGAATGCTGCAGCCTGCCTGACCATCAGTCAGCCCAGGTTGGCTCATGTCACTCCATTTTTCATCCTCCTCCACTGGCTGCCTATTGCTGCACGCATCCACTTCAAGGCGCTAGTGCTGGCATTCTAGGCTGCCCCACTGTACAGACTTGAATTGCTCCCTACACCCCAGCACGACCACTCAGGTCTGCTACCTATGGTCACCTTGTGGTCCCCTCATTACGAGCACCAGATGGTCTAGCTTCATGATCACGCCTGTTTTCTGTTCTGGTTCCTGGTGGTGGAATGACCTGCCTACCACTGTCAGAGCACCAGAATCCACCCCCATATTTTGATGCACCCCCCTCCCCAAACATCCATCTTGTACACCCTATATTAACCCTCCTATGTTAAGAGTTTGTGACCGCTTTTATGTTTTGGGTCAAATGCAGCCCAACAGTTTAAATAAACACAAAATTATTGCAAAAGAAAAAATGTGACACATGAAACATCTCATTTTAGAGCCTGTGGTACAGAAAGTGAAAGTTTGGCACCTGTATCGGAAAGTGCCACCAGAATCGTCCACCAATAAATCTGAGATAAAAAATATATATATTTTCTGACATTTTGTACAGTTACAGAGGGTCAAAATAAGCCCATACAACACATGCAAAGTTGATACATAACAAAGCATTATGTTTATTCCATGTTTACAATTTAATCCCACTAAAATAGAACATTTAAAAAATCATGCAGTATTTTAAGAGATGTCAAACACTAAATGGGGTCAAATTGACCCAAAACATAATAGAAAACATAATTTAAAAAAAACTTGCACTTACAGTAACTACTCTACATGCATGTTTTTATGCTTTTCACTTGTTGAAGAACTTATGAACTTGTAAATCGCTTTAGCATCTGCTAAATGACTAAAATGTAAATGTAAGTGTGCATGAGTGCATTTTGTGTGAGTGACTGTGTGTTTTCCCCTTTAACAGACAATATTCAATAAGTCCAATATAAGGTTATATAAATTACACTTCCATACACAGCAAGCTTGCGATTGTGCTTTCTCAGATACAACTGGCCATCATAGATTCAAAACTGCAGTCATTTAGTTCCTCAACCCATGGGTTTCCAAACTAAAAATAATATCCTCAAGCCAAGGGCATACCCTTTCATAAACAAGCCCTGGCTCATTTGATCTGAAAGTACAAACTATGTCATTTTATAAATACCGAGATATAAGCAAAATATATTCCATACCTCCTGGGAGTCCCTCGCACAGCCCAGTTTAGGAACTGCTGTCACCTCAATCCAGGACTGCATTTTTGACTTAGGTCATAGCCAATGTGTTCTAATTCCTTGAGAACTCTGTTGAACACAGTTGAACTCGGGCGAGCAAATTATTCAAAGTGAAATTCTTGCTATTTCGCCCATATTGTTGTACATTCCCTGGGCCTCTCCGGACTTAGCAGAAGAGCAGATTTCGTTATTTGTCATAATACTCCATATAAGGGCTTCCATCTCTTAAGCAATAACCCTGATAGAAGCTCAGTGAACCTTATGTAATGTCACCTATTAAAAAAAAATCTGTATTTTGTGTTCCAGCGTTTAGAGAGGAGCAGAGGAATCTCCAGTGGCCTAAAATAGGTAACTATGGGTCATGGCCTGGTTTGAAAGTTTTGAAAGTTTGCCCCATGATTGCCATTTGAAGGCCAGTCCTACTGATGAAGTTTCCTGGTCTAGTATATGCATTAGACTAGGGCTGCCCAACTTAATTTACTAAATAGCAGCTGAACAAGATCTCTATTTGTTGAGTAAGGTGTGCTTCATTAAGGTTGGATTGAAAACCTACAGGTTGGTAGATCTCCAAGAACAGGGTTGGGCAGCTCTGTATTAGACTGTTATTGATTTAAAATCTGACATTGAACCTTTATGGCAATCAGAGGATTCAAGTGCACCCTCCAGGGGCCCAGTCTTTAGGATCATGGGACAGAGACTGATATCACTGATGATATTTCCTCCAAGAGAGACCACAGAGCACAGTTATCATGATTGAATGATCTAATAATTTAACAATGTGCTTTATTTGCTTAAGCTATGTGAATTGTGTAATGCACAATATTTAGAATTGATATGCTGGATGAATTAGTGAAATTAATTCAGTTATAATGCGGATTCAGAAGCCAAGGGAATTTGGTATTAGAGTTTGAGGTGGAGGTTAGACTTGTGGTGAGGCCACATTTTTGGCTGAACTCAGGGATAGGAGGGGAAAAGAGGTTAAAATCAGGGGACCGGAAAATTGTGTTGGGGGTTAGATTACCGCTTGCATGGGAACCTCCCGAAATCAACCTCCATTCTTCAGAACCACAATCTTTTCCTAACGTGGGCTCAATTATTTGACAGTCTGTTAGTTTTTGGCCATATTTAAAATAACATGCCTTTATGTGGTACTTCTAAATACATTTAAAAAAATGAAATGAAAATGGTAACAATAGACAAATACTGCTATTTAAGACAGCCATAAAATCTATAAATAGATTGTACCACATATCTCCACTTTGGTGTTGAATGAATCATAGCCTGTGGCATGAATAGAAAGGATTGAATGAAACAGAGCATTATATGACTTTAATAATACCTTGCATTCACAAGCATTTATTCTCTAGTTAAAGTGACAGAAGCGCCTTTGGACACATGAAATGTCTGCACTACATGTGATCCTTCTTGTGGTCTTTCGTCTGCACGCAATTCAGTATTGATGTTTAGCAGGCCATTTAATGCTTAATACTATTGTCCCTCTGCCACCATTGTCAGCTTAGCCCAACATGGGGTTCCATGGTGCAATGGTTAGCACTCTGAACATAAATAGTCAATGGCTTCTAGCTAGCTTTGTGATACTTTTATACAGGGAAAGAGACTGACTTTCAGCTCACCAGATTGATTTGGAACCGAAACCCTGATCACAGAAGTTTTGATAACATAATTTAGAATGCTTAAAAGATTTAGCACTTCAGAATGAATATGATTTTTTTTTTTTTTATCACAAATGTTATTACCGCCCTTGTTGATGCTTGGAATTTTTGTCAGGGTTGATGGATCATTTCTAGTTATAAAAGGACAGTTTTAGCTGGTGCTCCATGTATATCTGCTCCTCTTAAACATCATTTGACAAATTAAAGATTCCTTTACCATTGCTTAGTTTCCAGTGTGTTCTGCTTATAGCCATTTCACCAGACAATCAGACAAGTGGTCCCTCTCTTCAGTCATACACTTGTTTTATTTTCTCTTCTTTTTATACTCACGCACACACACACACACACACACACACACACACACACACACAAAAGATTGGTCTTTCTCCTCATCAAAGGGTTGGTCTTATCATATTCCCTTACATTTACAGTACTAGTGCATATTTTCTATCAACATAACACACAGAATAAATATCTCTTATGCAACTGTAATGCAGAGGCAGTGGGTAATTTGCGCCTGTGGACAGTCAAAATTCCAGTGGTGGATATTACATTTAGATTAGAGATTGCATTTAAATGGTAGAAATGGAAATGTGGCCACGCTCAGTTCTCTTCATGCTATCCATTTGCCCCTGACAGCCTGCCAGTGTGTGTGACCATCACAGCTTCTGTGTGGGAGCCCAAATTCTACTATGTATTGATGAAGAAAGAAGACACTCCGGCAGTGAGAACTTATCTGTGTGTCCCAGGGCAGCTGCCTTGACTTCCTGTCAGGTGCCCCAGTCAAAACCAGTCTGAACCAGTCTCATTGAGAGATGACCCTTTCGTCTTCCATACAGGTCACTAGATGACAGCCTGGGTTATAAACTGAGGTGTTCCACAAACAAGTGCTAAGAGGCATGTGTGGCAACTTGAGAGTGTGTGTGTGTGTGCGTGTGCGTGTGCGTGTGTGTTTGTGGGTGTGTGTGTGTTTGTGGGTGTGTGCGTTTGCGGGCCGGATGGTGGTACTGAGTGTTGAGCCAATGAGAGATGCAGCCCCATATATATGTGTGTGTGTCTATACACTGTTAAGTATTGATGTTTGCGTGTGTGCATTGTATGCGCGTATGCATTAACAATGTACCGTATGGACAGAAATACAGTACAGCTTTGTCCAATTTTGACAGATTGTGTAGGCTGGTTGGCAGGGCCCTTGGGCCATCCTTTGTGCCTTATCCATCCACAGGAAAGAATAAATGACCCCTGCTCACCTCTTTATTCATCTCCAGGGTGAATGTTTCAAGCCATGGGCATGTGCTGCAAACCATTACAATACATCTGCTGTAAGCCCTCCTGCATGAAGGATATTTACCTCTTTTCCACCCTACTTGTAGCCATCAGAAAAATCTCTCATGCTCTTTTATGTTTGAATGATTGTATGTTAGTACAATTTTTTTACTTTTACTGTGCAAAAAGCATACCTCGTTGACCTTTAGGCTGCCTGTACTTCCTGATCTGTAAATTGTAGTTTTAAGTACTTTTTATTCCATAACTCCATTCCCATTTTATGATGTTTCCTACTGAAAAATTAGAAAACCTAATGTGAACATGATTTTAGCTGGACGGAGAGCAAACTGGAACCTCAAAGTTGCTTGAAAACGGAATGGTTTATGTAGCCTTGACCACCTGCCGTCATGTGTGCATTGCAGTATATCAAGACTCGATATAACCAACATTAACACGGGGCATAATATATGTACTGATAATAAAATAACCTGTAATTAAATAAGTGATAATACTTTTAATTATTTTTGTTGAGAGTAAGCACTGTGCATTATGCATTATATTGGAAAATCTGAAATCCATAATTGTAAAATGTACTTTTTATCATTGGCCGAAATATATATTTTTTTCCCTGGGAACACATTTCATAGAGAAGACCTCTACATAATCTGAGACAACAGCTTCTGGGTGGATTTGCACTGCCTGTCACTGCCCTATCAAAAACAGTCATCTGCAGGATAGCCTCTGGTATAGTGCAGCGAAGCTCTCTTAGTTAGCTCTGTACCCACCAATCTCTGAAACAGATGACCATCTTTTAATGCCATTTCATTTTGAACTCTTATTTCTATTTCAGGCAAGGCTGGGACACATTGTGCAGCTGGAATGAGATTATACTGCATCTCATCTGTAAATATACCACCACTATTTTTCAATCTGGTCTTACTTGTATATTTAAGGCTATACACATTCTTTACCTCAATTTTGAAAACAACTACCACATGACGTACAAAGGTTCTGGGCTTCAAATTATCTTTAATCTTCTGAGGAGGTATTTGATGATCGGCAATTTGTGCCATAAAAGTCCATTGTTTTTCAGCAATATCCAGTTTTTTTGTCATAAAACCAGGTACATGCAGATTGCCACTGTTTGAAGGTACTTTATTGAATTCTAATATTATGTGTCTGCTGTGGATGTACATTATAGCCTCTAACAAAGTGAGACCCACAGCCAGTATTGACCTGCCATGTATTGACCAGGTTCTGTTTTTTAGATTCTCCATTAAGCTGTTCAGTTGCATTGGTCCTTGTGCTTGCAGTTGCTTTTGTCACATAGCCTTGGCAATAGGCGGTCTTTTTGGCACTAAGAGCACATTTGGCTGATCTTAGGCTATGTTAGAGATGCAGAAGAGTTTGCTGAAATTCAGACTTCTGCAATACAGAAAATGGCTACCGGGAATGTATGCATATAAAAACACCATTGCCAGGCGTTCACTTATGGCTTTAACGTATTAATGTTTTTTTGTTATATTTTCATGGATATTGTGCCAAATTAATTCAACATTTGAGAGCTAACACTCTCACAGTGGTTCCCCAAGCCTCTCCATGGAAACGGATTCATGTGTGCAATGTCTTCCACCTCAACCAATCAAAGGCTTGATTCATTTTATTAGGTGTGCTTGTGGTAGAACACATGGAATGCTATCACTATGCTTGTGGAAGGTGCTATGCACTATGTTATTGTGTTATATTTAGCATTGGTGCTAAATCTGTGAACTTAACAAGGGCTGGGTATCAGGAGTATGTGAAACTTTTAAAATTACAGTGGAGTTGGGAGAGAAAGCCATCAATAAATTGACTTCTGTGGATGACCCTAAAATGCAGCACCAATAACTGCTCTGTTGGGAAACATGGATTATAACCATTAATTTCCTATTGCCTTTATGTATAATCAGTTCAGAAGAATGTTTGAACTCAATTGGAATTTATTGAAAGGAGCCAGTTATGTAAACGAGGTGACTTTGGCCTTTAAGCATTATGTAGTCATGCATGCAAGCAATGCACAGAACACCAGTGTATACGTGGAATTAGGTCAGGGGTTTAAACCTATCAGAGAATGTGCATTATGTTATCTGGGTCACATATAGACTTCACATCCTGTAAACTGTAACAACTAACCGCTTGTATGGACTGCACCATTTGTTGCGTGCCGCAATGCATCAAATCTTTAAAAATCGTGACCCACTGGTGATTTCAAATTCCTGTTTGATTTTACCTGTCGAATGAGGAATGACAAATAACTTTGGTCGGGAAATGTCCTGGTAATGAACTTGCTAGGGATAAGGTATGCACAGGTGAACCATACTGTATTTTATAATATGAACAATGTGAACTCATTGAATAGTATATGCAGAGAATCTCAGCTCAGAGGAATAGTATACAGCTGAGAGTCTACCCAAGTAGGAGTGGAAACCATGTCCATGTAAATATTTTTTAAGATACCCTCTGCCTCCCATTGATTAGTATTTAAATGCTCAAATGGCTATTTGCTTTAGAGGCCAGCCAATGTGTCTGAAGTTTAGTTTCAATCTAGATCTAATTCATGTGAAATATTACTAGCAACATACAATAAACAACAAAAAAGTATAGTTTATACCAATGGACAGGACACTTGTGAGTTGTAACAAATGTCCTCTTTTTTTGTGGTGAACAATACCCCATTAAACCCCCCTCCGAAATGCCCTGGTGATTTGCGTGCATTGCTGCCACACCTCAAACAACGAAGTACCTTGTGCATTATGGGGGGTGGGGAGACTCACAGCAGGGCTCTGCGGTGCTTTGGAAGTAATGCCTTATCTGCGCTACCAAGGGTCTGCAGTAGGTCACAGTCTTAAATGTGAAAAGAAAGCTCAGTGGCATCTTTCCACCTTTTCACCAACCCCTCTGTGGCACTGCTAAAAGCGTTATCTGTGCATCACAGCTTGTAAAAGCCCCCCTCGGACCCCATCCTACTGCCATTAAGTGCCCATGCCCCCCACATCCTTTCCTATGGAGGGAACACTAAGGCATTTCCTGGCTAACATTCTGATATGTCATTTTTTATTAATTTTGACATTGTAAGGTTTATTTTACTTTCAATATACGGGACTTTCATATAAAGTTGTATTGGGTGCTATGTTACTTCATATCGATTTCTATATCAAAGTGTTGTGCGGGCTTTCACAAAATAAGGTAGCTTCCCAACTAGCATGTTTCACTTTAAGGAACATTCTAGTTTGACTTCCATTTTGTTGTTGGGTAAGGTTAAGATGAGTATTTATTTACAGTAACCATGCTGTTTCACAGAAGAATGTTCCAGGCATGCTGCATTAAAATATACTTCTGCATTTTTGTGATAGATATTAGTAATTAATAACTTGTTAAATAACACATTATTAACATTTAGGAGTGTTTCCAATATACACACATATATATAACACATTTCCAGTGGTAGGAAGTCCAGGGATCAGAAAATTGTCTTGTGTTTCCTCCACCCATGCACTCAGCCAGCTGATTTCACTAATTAGTTCTACTTCTAAGCTCCCAGATAAAATGAGCAGTGGTTGTCCTCTATTAAAACTTAATAACATTTCAAATTTATTTCTGCACTGTTTCTTCCGACTTAATCATTAAGGAACATTAAGGAACATTAAGGAACATTGTGGAAACATTTACATTAAATTTTATGAATTTAGCAAACACTTTTAATCCAAAGCGATGAATGACAAATGACACACTACAAACTTTACCCTACCATTGTTGGAATGTATTGGGAGCCAAAAATTGTTAGCTGGGTCAGTTCTGTCAACATGTCTCATGCAATTCCACTTGCTTACCTGCAGGTGGCGATGGTGCAGTCCCGCCACCCATTCCCCACTGCGGATGTGCCAGACCATGCCCACTACATCATCGGGTCAGTCATTCTGGCTGTCGGCATCACTGGAATGGTGGGAAACTTCCTGGTCATGTATGCCTTCTGCAGGTACGGCAATGTCCATCTGATAGCCTCAGGCCTAATCCTGTGCAACAAATAAAGAGATCACATGACATTAATCTCCTCTATTGTCCAATTGAAAAAGAGCTTGTGTTGCATTGGGACCTGAGTAGGTGTGCACTGTGAGCAGATTTTGGACTCAAAAAGACAGAAAAAACTGCCTAAAAAGGTAAAAATGCATGTCGCTGGGGTAGTACCCTATTGGTACATAAAATTGTACCCCTAGCCAGCAATATAAAATTAATTTCTACCTTTTTTTTGCAAGGAAAACATTTCTACCCAGCAAGAACATTACTGTACTTTAAGGGTACATTTGGGAAATTTGATCCTTGAAGAACAAAAATGTACTTCCACTGGCACTTTACTTCTGAGAGTGCAGGGGTAAAATATTTAGGCCTACCACACATTTCCACAAAATGGCATGCCAGGTGTCCACAACCTACTAGTAATCAGCTGGAGATACATGTCTATTTCTCCTCCAATCTTGAATCTTTTTTAGAACCATGTGGATCATAGAAATTAAAAACTTAAAAAAAACTTTTATAAAAAACGGTTGATGGGGAAATACACTGCACATATTTCAGCTGCAGTGCTCCTCCTGCATGTGTTCAGGTGGCTGTGTAGAAATGAGGTAGATAAACTAGAAGCTAGTTCAGGGTGACTGAATGCTCCATGCAGAAGAATTACTCCTGATTAGCTAAGCCTTTAGCTCGCTTATGGTCCTCCATAGCTTATATGTTTGCTCACTGTTCAGTTATATGAATGGATATTAATAGCACTGGAGTGGTTTAGGTTAAGTAATGTGGCCAGGCAGTGCCTGACAGCACTTCTTTGGGGAGATACTAACGGCAGGACCAAAATCTCTGTAGTCTCATCTATACAGTAGTTTATTCTCAGGCACAAAAGCTTTCTATCACCTCCAATTCCCTGATACCCCCGATGACTCAGTGGCCTCCGTGCAGAGACTGTGAGACAATCTGCACAAGGACATCTGCAGATCAAAAACAAAGTGAAAAAGTCTGAAAACACATTTTAAGAGCATTGTGTAAAGTTCAGACAATCTAAACTTGGACAACTTAGACAATTAACTGCATAGACTCTTGTGTGTTATCAGAAATGTTACCATTAAGCTACAGTTGAAAAGTGACATCAATGAAAAAGTGCACAGCTTCACAACAGCAGCAGTGTTCATGGCGGCACAACTGACCCAGTGCAGCTTCACCTCTTTTTAGTGAAAGGTGAACGTAACCATTAAAATGAATGAGCCAAACTAAACAGATGGCATTCTTCACAGTCCTTCAGGATTAATTTCTTACCAATGAGGTAGCCTGATAGCTGTCTCTCCCTCTCATTTTGTAATGTGCGTGTGCATGTGCATCTACAGGAGCCGAAGTCTTAGGACACCCGCTAACATGTTCATCATTAATCTGGCTGTCACGGACTTCCTCATGTGCATCACCCAGACACCCATTTTCTTCATCACCAGCATGCACAAAAGGTGGATCTTCAGTGAGAAAGGTACATTATTTATTTATTTAATTATTTCAATGTACTTAATATGACCAATTTGGGGGCTATATGTGACAAAACAAAGTCAAATTTTATACATTTAGCCACATGATTGGAAATTCATGAAGTGGAAAGAACTACAAGATCAAGATCAGTCACATCTAGGGAAGCTGGCAGGAATGACAGAAACCAGAAGAGCAACAAAAATCTTTTTCATGTTAATGAGTCAGGACTGCACATTCACAGTGAACAAAATAAATCAGTGCATCCATGAGTTATGGGTTTCAAAACTCTCAAAAACTTTCTTTAGGGTAGTTGAAGTAAAGCTGTTAACAAGCTAACTGGAAACAGTCCATCACATTTCTAACAGAATTTTGTATATAACTCTTCTAGCAAACTAATTTATTTTCTCCCTGAAGTGGTAAAAAATGGATAGTGCAAGCTGTGAGCCCTTTCACATCATGAGAAAAATATGCCCTTTTAACACCTTTCAAATTTATCAGAGCACCCTTTTCACATCCAGTGCTTAGAACTCCTTAAATGGGATTACCAGATAACTTGAGGGAAGGCTGAACGATAAGGACCTGATGCAGGCCTTTCTTCTAAACACTTGTTGGTAATGGAGAGAATGCTGTGGCTGGAGATTAATGACAGCATTAACGCAAGTGCCGCATCACTTCAAAGACCTCCTCCTCTCTCGCTGGCTTTTACCCTGGGGCTAACGGACACGTCTTCCTTTCCCCTGTCTGGGCGCAGAAGGAGGATCTGCAATTCCGCTTCTTAAGCCTGAAACGTGTGCCATTGATCTCCTGTCTTAACACTCCCTAGAGCCCCCGAGGAGCTCCGCTACGCTAAAAGTGAAAAGGAGGGGAAAGGAGACAACTGAGGGTTCTTGATGGCAATGTTGTGGGAGTCAGGGGCAGTTAATTTCCCATTCTTCCTTAGCTCTGGAGACTGCCTGTTTAGTTTGTGAGCACTATTATATAAAGTGTACTCAATAACTAATGGAAGATGGAGTGACTGACCTTAGAACCTGCCATTAAAAACAAGGGTGCAGGGCCTTCAGAAAAGACCTCATAGAAAAATAGAATGTGACGCTTAGCTTGTCAGGTTGTATGTGGCTGTATATTGTATATGCCTCACAGACGGACAGTGTTGCCTGCCTATGAGATGGGGATTACTAATGCCTACCATTGCTTAATGGGAAAATATGACCCTCAGGATGGGTTCATGAACCAATGTGAATGTGAAAGTGGTACAAGAGGTGGTAAAGGGTGTTTCCAGTACAAAGATAAAAGTCAAATTGGATATTTGGCATTGCATGACACATAGCAAGAGTGCAGGGGGCTTGTTAAAGGAGTACATTTAGGGGTAAAATAAAACATTTTTAAATGATTTGATTTGATGGTTTGATAATTGAGAACTCTTAAGCTTAAGCCTTTTCACTCAACCAGCTTTGGGTGAAACTTTGGCCCCTTTGCCTTCCTCATTTGCTTGAGTGACGAAAAAGCCTTTGATCATCGCTACGCTGCTATTTTAAACAAATACCCTAAATGTGTTAGTTGCAGGTCAAAAACTGCAGAAGCTTTTTTGGGGTTTTTTTCAGTTCTGGGTCACTTGCTCCCTAACACCTTGCAATCCCTCTGCAGATTGTAATTCCACATTATTAAAAACACACCTCCTGATAGCATTTTTTTTTCTTATTGCTCTGGAACGAGTCTGTTGGTTGGATGACCCACATGCGTTTCACTTTTCCCGATTACATGCCCTCACCCGGGCACCAAATCCCAGTATTTGAAGTGATTATGAATTAGTTAAGGTGTAAAAAAAGAAAAGACCCTCTCCCATTTCTGATATGCATGGCAGAATGCGGTCATGTGGCCAAAAGTCGAGTTATCAAAGCGTATTATGCTTCGAACATAATGTACTGTTCATTCAGGGCACATAAAAGACCTCAGTGGTAAACACCAATAAAGTAGGCTACACTTACCACTTAAACTGTACTTTAGAGTTAAATAAAACTTCCATAGTTGATTTATCTCTCAGTACTTTGTTGTAAGTACAGTAAGGGAAGGACAGATATGTAGGACTACTTGATAAGAATAGTTGGAAACAAAAATGGATAAATGCAATTAAATATTCAGAACAAATAAACATTGAGTGCATTTTAACTGTTAGATTAGAGTAAAACAGTACATTATTACTCCTAATGCAGAGTCTGATTTCAGAAAGATACCTGATTGCATGATCATTGGACCATACCATCTCCAAAAAATCCCAGTGTGCCAGTGCAGAGCAAACTGTTGCAAGCGTGTGTGTGTGTGTGTGTGTGTGTGTGAGTGCGTGTGTGTGTGTATCTTCGACAGGTGGATCCAGCAGAGAATAGTTGTGAAATCTAATCTAACCACACCAGAAGGGGTTAGATGCAATTGATGAAGCGCTTCTGCCTTTGCAGAACAATATTTGTTTCATATCTGGTAGATGAAATAAAGATATTCTTTGATTTGGGTTGGCTACATGCTCATCTTGCAACGTCGTCAGAGTATGAAATCCCTTTGTCAGTGCATGCTTTCAGTTTCCTTACAGCCTTATTTGTTGCCCTGAAATTAGGAGGCTGTCAGTTGCTGTTGAACCAGAGGCATCTATGTTTTTATGTTACACATTAATTGGGTTTGTAGGGGATATCACATGGCTTTTCAGCTCATATCATGGAACTAGCTGTCTTACAGTTTGTCTGCAGGTTGTATGAAATATTAACATGATCGTGTCCTGGCTTTCCACTGGATGTGCTGTTTTGTTGCTTGGCCAATCAGTGAAATGGGATTCACTAAAGCTTATGATAATAGTAACGATCTGTTCGGGGATCTCTGATTTAAGCCATTTGTGAGCAGAAGTTACAGGGATTTGATTTGTCCTGTTATGCCTTAGTTGTACAGCTGTTCACAAATTATTTTTATTTTGATTCTCAAGTGTTGGTGATGTCTTCTGTATGGCAAACCCTGGGCCTTTTCAACAAATCTGAATTTTACCTAAATATGAAATTTCATACAGGTATCTACGTTATAGAGTGGGCTCCAGAATTATTGGCACCCTTGATAAATAAGCACAAAAAAAAAAAAAAAAAATAGCATAGTTATTCCAACATGATTGCACAAGGCGTGATTTATTAAGAATTCAATGGAATCAAACCATTTTTCAAATAAAAATAATATTTTACAATTATTGGCACCCCTGGTTTAATACTTTGTGCAAACAGTCCAGGCAAGAAAAGCCATGAGTCTTTTCCTATAATTTGTGATAAGGTTAGAGAACACATTTGGAGGGATTTTTAACCAATGTAGAACCTTCAGGTACCTTTGGGATACCCCCATCTTCAGTTCTGACCACAGGTTTTCCATGGGATTTAACTCTGGAGAGACTCAGATGGCTGTTGCAGAATATGGTCATTGTTTTTACTTAACCATGTCTGTGTGGATTTTAGTGTATGTTTGGAGTCTCAGCTTCCTGGAGAGGCAACCAGATTTTTGCCAAGATTTACTGGTATTTTGTTGTAATTAATTGTGCCATTGCTCTTAATGCCCCTGGAACACTGGCAGCAAAACATCTCCAAAACATCAATGACCCACTGCTATATATTACAGTAGGCATGAGGTGCTTCTCCTTGTATGCATTCCACTTTGCCCCTAAACATGTCCTTGGTGTGTATGGCCAAAACATTCAATTTTGGTCTCATCTGACCATAGCACTGTTATGAGGTGACATTACAATGCTCCTGCAAAGTGAGCCACTGTCACTGCTTCTGTTATGTCAATTCAATCCAGAGGTGACCACTCTTCCGGTCATAATTCATAATAATGAGGTTTGACAAACTCAAGATGCTCGGTTTTGTTTATTGTGCTCAGTAAGGGCTGTCTTTGTGTCACCCTTCCAAAGACTTTGCTGGTATTGCGGTGCCATTTCCTTTTAGACTTGGTGACCCCAAAGCGCAACCAATCACTGCAATAGATTCTGAGAGTAAATGTTTTGAAATAAAAGTACAAGTAAGTTATTTATGAATATATAGTGGTGTGAAAAAGTGTTTGCCCCCTTCCTGATTTCTTATTTTTTTGCATGTTTGTCACACTTAAATGTTTCAGATCATCAAACAAATTTAAATATTAGTCAAAGACAACACAAATAAACACAAAATGCAGTTTTTAAATGAAGGTTTTTATTATTAAGGGAGAAAAAAACCTACATGGCCCTGTGTGAAAAAGTGATTGCCCCCTAAACCTAATAACTGGTTGGGCCACCCTTAGCAGCAACAACTGCAATCAAGCGTTTGCGATAACTTGCAATGAGTCTCTGTGGAGGAATTTTGGCCCACTCATCTTTGCAGAATTGTTGTAATTCAGCCACATTGGAGGGTTTTTCGAGCATGAACCGCCTTTTTAAGGTCATGCCACAGCATCTCAATAGGATTCAGGTCAGGACTTTGACTAGGCCACTCCAAAGTCTTCATTTTGTTTTTCTTCAGCCATTCAGAGGTGGACTTGCTGGTGTGTTTTGGATCATTGTCCTGCTGCAGAACCCAAGTTCGTTTCAGCTTGAGGTCACGAACAGATGGCCGGACATTCTCCTTCAAGATTTTTGGGTAGACAGCAGAATTCATGGTTCCATTTATCACAGCAAGTGTTCCAGGTCCTGAAGCAGCAAAACAGCCCCAGACCATCACACTACTACCACCATATTTTACTGTTGGTATGATGTTCTTTTTCTGAAATGCGGTGTTACTTTTACGCCAGATGTAATGGGACACACACCTTCCAAAAAGTTAAACTTTTATCTCGTCAGACCACAGAGTATTTTCCCAAAAGTCTTGGGGAACATCAAGATGTTTTCTGGCAAAATTGAGACGAGCCTTAATGTTCTTTTTGCTCAGCAGTGGTTTTCGTCTTGGAACTCTGCCATGCAGGCCATTTTTGCCCAGTCTCTTTCTTATGGTGGAGTCATGAACACTGACCTTAACTGAGGCAAGTGAGGCCTGCAGTTCTTTGGATGTTGTTGTGGGGTCCTTTGTGACCTCTTGGATTTGTCGTCGCTGCGCTCTTGGGGTAATTTTGGTCGGCCGGCCACTCCTGGGAAGGTTCACCACTGTTCCATGTTTTCGCCATTTGTGGATAATGGCTCTCACTGTGGTTCGCTGGAGTCCCAAAGCTTTAGAAATGGCTTTATAACCTTTTCCAGACTGATAGATCTCAATTACATTCTTTCTCATTTGTTCCTGAATTTCTTTAGATTGCGGCATGATGTCTAGCTTTTGAGGATCATTTGATCTACTTCACTTTGTCAGGCAGGTCCTATTTAAATGATTTCTTGATTGAGAACAGGTGTGGCAGTAATCAGGCCTGGGTGTGGCTAGAGAAATTGAACTCAGGTTTGATAAATCACAGTTAAGTTATGTTTTAACAGGGGGGGCAATCACTTTTTCACACAGGGCCATGTAGGTTTGGATTTTTTTTCTCCCTTAATAATAAAAACAGCATTTTGTGTTTACTTGTGTTGTCTTTGACTAATATTTAAATTAGTTTGATGATCTGAAACATTTAAGTGCGACAAACATGCAAAAAATAAGAAATTCACACCACTGTAAGTAATTATCCATGTTGTTTATTATATGCAGCCTTTTTTCTCCATTCTTATAAGGGTGCCAATAATTCTGGAGCCCATTGTATATGTATACTTCATAAAGTATACATAAATGAAACTGGGTCTCTAATAATTGTTATTATTTCTGAGATAGAGAACACTATTTAACATCTAAATTATATATTTTACAGGACTTTCTAATGACATTTGACTCTTATCTCTAACTGGAGTGTACAATCTTTAAATTTTATCTGGGGTAAATTTGCTAACATAATGATACCCCTGCTGTAAAATCTAGCTATGCCAGTTTGAGAATTACATTTTTCAAGCAGGTCATAAGCTGGTCTAGCTGGATATGGGTCAAACAGCTCAAATAGAACTCTAAACTTGATTGAGGTTGTCTGGGATTACCTGGAGAGCTAGAAGCAAGTGAAACAAGTCTGCAGAAGTTCGCTCCAATATCCTTACAACAGGTGAAAAGGTCTTCACAACAAATATCGATTTGATTTCAGTTTTAACTGTTTATTGCTCTTTATCAGAAATTTTTTGATATTTAGAAACTCTTCATCTCATTATTTTTTAAAGCACGTTTGCAATCCAGAATTTTTTTTAAAGGCGTTTGCACAGTACTGTACATATGAACTGCGTGCTGTCCTGTCCTGTCTCGGCAGGTTGTGAGCTGTACGCGTTCTGCGGCGCCCTTTTCGGGATCTGCTCCATGATCACGCTCACGGTCATCGCCCTGGACCGGTACTTCGTGATCACGCGCCCGCTGGCCTCTATCGGGGTGATGTCACGGAAACGCGCGGTGCTCATCCTGGCCGCTGCTTGGCTGTACTCCATGGGGTGGAGCCTGCCCCCCTTCTTCGGCTGGAGTGAGTGACAGCACGGAGAGGGGCGGTGGACAGGGCCGGCATGGTGGCGCAGCGGATAGCACTGTCGCCTCACAGCAAGAAGGTCCTGGTTTAAAATCCCGGCCTGGCCCTTTCTGTTGGCAGGATGCATGTTCTACCTGTGTCTGTGTGGGTTTACTCCCACTGCCCAAAGACATGTGCAAACACTTCCTTGCTTTTGGTCCAAACCTCTGCTACTCATTTTCTAACCAGACCCAAAATTTTTACCAGTTTACTACCATAAACAAAATGATACATTTTAATCATACATAACCATATTGCAAATGAGCTTTATATCTAATTGGGAAAATGAAGAAAACAAAGTTTTACAAACATGGGCTTAAGGGGCTGTCCAGGGTCTTTGTCCTGCTAAAGCATTGTGTTTTCAGGAACATCAGGTGTCGGTTCACTTCCATGCATCTGTTAAGGCAGCCATTTTGGATAAACGGCTGGAACACTTGTTGAAGTGTAGTGTTGTCCTGCAGGCAGGTGGAGTGAAGGACACACGAGCCAATGGGGAGACGGGTCACCAGAAAGTAAGAAATCCTTATTGGTTGGTAACAAATTAAGGGGTCTCTGAGTGTCGTGCCTTGTCTCCCACAGGTGCCTATGTCCCGGAGGGCATGCTCACCTCCTGCTCCTGGGACTACATGACCTTCAGCCCCTCGGTGCGCGCCTACACCATGCTGCTCTTCATCTTTGTGTTCTTCATCCCCCTTTTTATCATCATCTACTGCTACGTCTTCATCTTCCGCGCCATCGGCGACACAAACATGTGAGCTGCCACCCCCTTTTTTATGGCCACTTATGGTTTGTCCCTGGTGTTAACTCCAGCTATCGCCAGCTTGATATTACCAGCTACGAGCTGGTCAAACTGTGTTGAGTATGGAGCTGGTCTGAACTGGTCTACCAGCTACCAGCTGTTTCAAAACGAAGCTTGAACTGGTTTTTTCAGCAGGGATTGACAATATTTGCGCACATTTATTAATATTAGTTTGTTAAAGTCTCTTAGTGTGTACTTAGTGTGTGTGTGTTTGCATTTATGTATGTGTGTGTCTCTTTATCTATCTGTGGTTATGTTTGTATGTTTGTGTGCATGTCTGTGTGTGTCTGTCTCTTTGTGCATGTGCGTTTATGTGCATGTGTTTATTGCAGGGCGGTGGGTAAGATTACAGGGGACAACACCAAAGACTCAATTAAGAGATTCCACCGCATGAAGAGCGAGTGGAAAATGGCAAAGATCGCCCTCATCATCATCCTGCTCTACGTCATCTCCTGGTCCCCTTACTCCTGCGTTGCCCTGACAGCTTTCGCAGGGTAATGATTTGTCATGTTTCTATGGTAACACTGTTGATGTCACCGCCATAGTAGCACAGTGTTATTGGCATTTGTCACAGACTCTCACCACAGTAGTATTGTAAGGCCATATCTCAATGTATGAGTTATTCTCTCACAGACAATGCAGACATCCCACCTCTCTCAAAAGGTCAGAGAGTCTTGGGGAATTTGTCACTTGCTCCCTGATATTTGCGGAAATATCCCACAAATCAGCAATCTGAACCACAGGTGGAAGTAAAGCGTAGAATCTTGCATTGTCCCATTGTGAATTGAAGAACAGTCGCAGATTGACTTAGTGCAAAGTGGGGTTCTCATTGCCACATTAACGTTTTTCTCACAGATTGAGTTTACAGTTATCTAGTCTAGTATAAAACTAGATCAACTGCATCAGCGCAGTAACACTGCATCACATTGACAGTGTATCCCTGTCCCTCTCACTCCTGGAATTACACAGTATCTCTAAGCTCTTGTAATATATATATATTTTTTTCTAAAATAATTGGCATCTCCAATCCCACCCAAATCTCTAATGTCCATTTTGCGAACTATGTACAAACGTGCTTGTATGCGTCCCCTGCTGCCGTCTCACAAATAGTTCTCACGATTCTGTAAACTTGTTTTATTGCTAGCATTGTGTTTCTATACACAGTTGTATTGCTTTTATTGATTTTGTTTGTCTTTCTCATCAGAGTAAACTACAAGGCCCAAGTTCTTGTCTTTGTGGATATCCTAGCACTTGGAACTGTACTTTCCTCTAGGGTCTTTCAGCGCACTTGTCCCTGGTTAATGGGAATACACTTTGTTGTACGTCGCTCTGGATAAGAGCGTCTGCGAAATGCCTGTAATGTAATGTCTCAGGAGAGTGAAAACAACACACGCCTGTCAGCCCCTGCTTCTAATCACACAGCACACAGAACAAGGGCGGAGAAAACTCATTCATGTGATTGCTCAGAGAGCAATCCACGGGCATCCGGTCGCAGTCACTCGAGCAACTCTATCTCTACCGACTGCATCCTATATCCCTGAGAAGCATGAAGCAAATTATGCACTGCTCCTATGGGGCTGCTGGCAATAGTCGGCCCTGGCAAGGACCCAACTGTGGTGCTCACTCATGCACCACGAGTGCTGCTTCTTCTATGTTATGCTATGCTATGCTATGCAATGCTTCTTGGACACAAGCCGGAACCTGATCAATCCCTCTTGGGTCGCCTCCGCGAGAGCATTTGACATTGTGAGACTCCTCAATGATGATGTGTCCATGTGCATCACTAGGATTATCTTAAGCCAGTTTTACAAATGTCTTACAAATGGGCTGCTGTATACTTTTATTTGATTAATCTTGCATCAATCATTTGTTGTATGTATATTTTCCAGCATGTTACCTTGGAGCAAAGTACTGCAGTAGACAAAGATTGATAGACAAACTGGGTCAATGCAAACAATTCCAAATCATCAGTGGTTACATAGCAATAGCATGTTGAGATGGTGTAAAGAAAATTTCCTCATTTGCAGATTGTAGCTTTCAGTAAACCGTATCTACTGCAGAAGGCATACAGCATTTGCAAATGCATATGGTATTCTGTTATGTATGAGGTTAATAGCGGACCTGATTTATCTGTAGGCTCATCACCATTAAGGGGTAATCGTTTACATTTCACCCATTGCTCTCAGCAGTTTAATCTGTACAATCCTGATCCTGTACTTCCTGATTTCCTCTAAGCACACATACACTTTCAGCCTCGCCGCTAAGAACCAGAGGTTAATTCTGCTACTGCTCCCTATAGTATGTGGCACACACATGCACACACACAAAAGGGGGTGTGTACATGTGTCTGTTATGAGGTTGCATGTAACAAGTATTCCATTTTATCATTATAAAATGCTTTCCAGTCAATTAAGTGAGAAAGTCATGAATAAACTGCAGTTACATTATGTGTAGCTTTTACTAGTATTGTATAGTATGATAATGTGCATTGAGGTCAGAGCTAGAGAGCACAAAGGAATAAAATGCTTCCTGTTTTCTGTAAACCTTTCCACCTCAATGTACTTTGTTTGTTAATGTAAATAACCTCCCCATCTGTTGTTCTTCCTGTCCTTCTCTCCCACAGATATGCTGATATGCTCACCCCTTACATGAACTCTGTCCCAGCAGTCATAGCCAAGGCCTCAGCCATCCACAACCCCATAATCTACGCCATCACACACCCCAAATACAGGTAATGCGCACAGGATAGTCACGCTAAACAGGACAGCCTGATAAAAAAGGGAAATGCATTCCAGCTGAAATGCGAGCAATGTAATGACATATACCTATCCACGTAGAGGTTTGATGTGTTGTGTGTTCAGAGATGCTCTTCTGCATACCACTGTTTTAATGAGTGGTTATTTCTGTTACCGTCATCTTCCTGTCAGCTTTGACCAGTCTGGCCCTTCTCCTCAGACCTCTCTCATTAACAACATCTGTCTGCAGAACTGCTGTTCACTGGATTTTTTGTTTTTTTGCACCATTCTTTGCAAACACTAGAGACTAGTGTGTGTGAAACTCTAGAGACTAGTGTGTGTGAAATCATTCTAACGGTTGATGTGAACATTAACTGAAGCTCCTGACCCGTATCTACATACGGCATTGCACTGCTGCCACACAATTGGCTGATTAGATAATTGCAGTAAATGTAATAAAGTAAAAATGTTCCTAATAAAGTGCTCTTGAGTGAGTGTATACTTTGCACTGAATGCTTCCCTAAATACAGACATGTTATGAGGTGACATTACAATGCTCCTGCAAAGTGAGCCACTGACTGTCATGTCAATGCTTCTGTTATGTCAATTCAATCCAGAGGTGACCACTTTGTCCCACAAAACATTTTCTAGCTCCAAGCTAATTTCCATTCTGGTAAGTGCTGTACAGACAGCCTGGCCTCATTGCCCAGCCACCAAAATGTTCTGGGTTAATGCGGGTGCCACGATGATTGTTTTATAGCGGGCCGTTTGGCTGTAACAGTCCCTCCCTGTCCTTCTCCCAGGTCGGCCATTGCTAAGTACATCCCGTGTCTGGGCGTGATCCTGTGTGTGCCGACCAGGGACCGCTTCGCCAGCAGCAGCTTCATGTCTACGCGGCGCTTCACCGTCACCAGCCAGTCCTCGGACCACAGCAACCAGCGCAGCATCAAGCCCCGCCTCTCCTCCGTCTCCGACAGCGAGTCTGTACGTGTGCGTGCCTATCCGTCTATATTCCTTATTGTGTCACCTTGGGTAAACCGGTCTAGCCTCGCAAGAAATACAGGCATGTACAATTAGTGCAATACAAACACAGGAATACCCTGCCATAAAAAACAGCTCAGGTTTTGAAACAGCTGGAAGCTGGTTGACTAGTTCAGACGAGCTCAATATGGTTTAGCTGGTTGACCAGTTCAGACGTTCTCTCTTAACGTTCTCTCTTAACAATTAATGTGTTGTACTAATAAGTGCAGCAGGATTGTGATGGGTCTATAGATAGATTGGTATGATTTAAATTATTTAATAAAGGTGTTTAGTGTGACCAAAAATAGTAGACCAAAAGTGTGATGTGTAGCAAGAACATAAAATGTCACTTGAACAGAACAACTGGATTTAATGCAGGCCACAGCGATTCCTCTGGTTGATCTTGACCCTAGATCTCTGTTTCAGGGCTGGACGGACACAGAGGCTGACCATTCCAGCATGGGATCGCATCCCGCCAGCCGGCAGGTCTCCAACGACACCCGGATGGACACACAGGAGGCGCCACAGCACAGGGCCTCCAACTCTTTCAGAGCCAAGATGAAGGGCCGCGAGCTGGGCATCTGCGAGACGGTAACAGGCCTGACCTCCTTCCACCTCCCAGTATGGAATGGAAACAGCTGGAATTGTGGCACAGAGGCTGATTCATTCATATATTTTACCATTTCAATCCACACTCTCTTGAATGTTAGATATGAATTGAATTGATCCCCCCCCAAAAAAAAAAAGAAAATTGCCTGGGTGGTTAGCAGTAACTGTGCATCGCTCTTGCACTGCCAGATATAACGAATGCCAGAATCCAGTTTTTTTCATCTATTTGGAAGGCAATAGCACTAAATCACACAAGCTAGCATAATTCATCTTAATGAAAACTTCTTCCTTTTAATAATATATTAGTTAATAATATATTAACATGAACATGTCTTGGACGTGTTACAGCAGGAATTATAAAAAAAAATACTTAATGTCTCTTTATCTAAATAGTAGAGGACTTTTTGCAGCCATCAAGGAGACATCAAACAATGATATCTGTTCCAAGCTCCTGTGTAGAGGCACTTTTTTAACATATTTAACCTGTATTGACTCAATAGAAAGTGTCCTACATTCTTTGTGGTTGACATGCAAAAATATACGCTGCCCTAGTTGAGCGCATATGCTAAACATTGATAATAACAATGACTGTGGGGAATATTTTTCCATTCCACAACAAATCTTTCTTAGTCATGCTTGCCACATACTAATCTGGCAAATCACTGCTCCCCAAGAGATTCCACTTCCTGCTTTGATCTAGCAACCTGGAAGACGAGCGTGATTCTATCAACAAGGCTCATTGATAGAACCTTCACGCACTCTCTTTACGCTGCGGCTACAAAGCCGGTGGGGAGAGAACGTGTGCGTGGTTTAAATCAGGATACTGTTTGGCAGCATTATCACTAGAGCAATCCAAGGCACTGGACTACTGCTCCCAATCCATATAATTAGATCCTTCTGAATTATTTCCAACGTCATCATCAATTCCCCTTGCAGTAAGAAATAAATATAAAATATATCCCTGATAAAATGTTGCTTCCATGCGTGCAAGGGTAGCTAGGCTGTTAATTATTTTTGCACGGTGCTGAACATCTTACGTGGGAAGCCATCAGCACGGTAACGTTATCGGTTTATTTCCTTATCTTGGTTCTGGAAAGTTCTGTAACTTCTTATGCCATCCAATTGTGTTCCGTTTGCCACGGCTCTGTTGATGAATACGCCTCTTGTGTCAGAAGTATTTAAGGCTAGCCTAGTGACTGTGGCCGGCTCATGCCGATATCGCGGTGTGATCATGAGACGTATCACAAGGCAAAATAACCCGTCCACTTGGCACTAGCCAAACAGCTGTGGGTATTTTATTTATGATTAGGAACAAAATGTTATGTGTTGCAGGCTCGTCAACCCCCCTCCATCACCAATAAGTAGATTCCAGGTCATTATGGGAGGGGGGTTACAAGAGGGACAGGGGAGGGAGGGAGAAAGAGAGAAGAGAGACTCCATTATTGTGCGATTATAGTGTGGTTTAATTCTTTTCTGGAGTAATCTGGTATGGTCTTTGAGATAATCCCTTTCACTGCATGATTGTGCTGGTGGCCACTCCCAAGTACCGGTGATCTACCCCGCAATCCTGTGTGCACCATGTACACGTCTGGGGAATCTCACTGCTTCTTCTCAAACATACTGCCTCATCAACAAACAGTATGAATGGAGAAGAAACACTTCCCGGAGTATTTCCCCTTACTTTATTTTCAGGGAGATGACCAGACGTTAAGGCAATGTGCAGGGTTTATGTTCTGATGTTTCTGTCAGCCATCTAGTGGTGAAACAGGGTACTATCCTCCACCATCTTCCACTCAGTCCCAGTGAGAGGTGGTGACCAAGTTAATCCGTTTGTAAGAAGTTGCACACTGTAAATATGAGTATATTTGAAATATAAATGTCAATTAAATATAACTAAGTGTTAAATGTAAATATATGTTAATAATAATAATAATAATAATAATAATAATAATAATATGTTAAATATGTTAAATATTAAATATAAAATTAAATATTTTCAATGTTAAGGTATAATGTAGAAACAAAAGGTTTGGAATATGTTGTCAGCTGCCTCAAAATGGCTGCTAGTCCAGGTAAAGTAACTTAAATCATTGAATCTTTGCAGCTGGGGTAAGAGTTGGAACCAGATCAAAAAATACACTTTAAAATCACATTTGTCTCTGTCCCTGTTATTAGTTTTCATGGTAGTTTGGCAGAAAACTGAACCCAGCTATAGAGGAGGAGTCCATCCTCTGGTCAGCCTGGCGTAATAGTTAAAATAGATCCCTAATTTTGTAGATAAATACCATGCATTCTGACAGAGCAAGTGTAGTGACCCTGACAGATTCAGGGCAAATATAGGCATTAAAGTTTCAGGGCAGCAATATTCATGACTGAGCAGAGCAAAGGCTCTTTCTTCTGCCCTTCAATACTCAGGTTCACCTTTATTTGACATTTCACTTCTATCACAATCAGAATTCTTTGCAGTGCTGAAGTGATTCATTTTCCTGTGTTAAAGTTTTGGCTCCTGAGATTAAAAAATGTTCAGAACAACGGGTCTCATGCAAGAAAATTTTCATATTTTAATCTTAAATTTCTCTTACTTTTTCCGTACGAAGGGCTTGTATAACTTCCAAAATGAAAATGTCCATATACAGCTTATACACTACTGTTGATGTGTTCTATTGGATAGATGGCCAATGGGATTGACAAGAACAAAGGACATCTCAAGTAGTCGGTACCTGATTGGGTAGACTACTTTCATTGTTTTTTTTGGCAAACCATAATAATATGGCTGATGAACTTTTTCTTATTCCTCCAGAACAGTCCACTACAATTCATCGGGTATGATATTGTAAGGATGCTGGACCACTCTGTTTTTTGATTGGGTTTTTTCTTCTTCTCTGGCTTTGGACAGGCTGGTGAAGAGGTGGGGCTTAAGGCCATCAGTGGACAGATTCCCTGCATCGTCGTCACTGCAGAATCCAGCCCGGCCGTCTTGCCACCTCACAGATCAAGCGGTCGTGGTTCCCGCTCCAAAATAACCAATGGGGAACTGGGGGCAAGGCCAGTCGCCGTGGAGACGCTGGGGGCCCAGCAGGGTTCACAGATCCCTTCTGTGGGTCAGGAAGACAGCTTCTGAACAGCCCATCTCGCGTTTTTTAACTAATTCGGAACAACGATACAACGATACTTTAAATATATGATTGTTCAAAGTTGTTAGGGGGTGGTGACCAGCGTACACCTCTTGGCTGACTCCAGGGGCCACTTGTGTTGTGTCTTGTTGTGCTTTCCCTGGTCAATGGAAGACTGAAAAACATTTGCACATAAAAAAAAAGAAAAAAGAAAAGGTGTGTTGCTAACCCCCGTAGAGAAGCAACCGACAGGGTGGCATTGCATGTAGCGCTGGTCCTTGCTGGACATTGTGCATTTCGGAGGGTCAGATGGCAGGCATGCAAACACCAGAGAGAGAGAGTGTGTGCAGTACCTGTGTGTGAGAGACAGAGTGAGACAGAGAGTATGTGCAGTATGTGTGTGTGAGAGAGAGTGAGAGAGAGAATGTGAGAGGGAGGGATAATGTGACAGTTTAACTATCTGTTACATTGCAGAGGAGTCGAGTAAAACTGCTCTCTCTGTACCTGACCTCCGGGTATAGATTTAGATAAGAAGGTAACGGGGTACTGCTTGAGAGTTAACAGTAGCTAGAGGCATGGTAGCCACTATAAGCTTGAGTTTGCTTGGCAAAAAATGAATAATAGTATTAACATAAAAACATAGAAACACCAGCTATGGGCAACAAAGAGGCAGCCTTTAAGCTTCTTGACCAAAAATAATAAATTGATGTATTATTTATACTCCAGTACAGCCATATTTGCATATTTTGTATATGCACAAACACCTTTGCACGCATCACATTTTAAAAGGACGTCTCATGGTAAGAGATTTGGCACAAGGGCTGTATAACGTATACAGAGTTGCTATCAGGTCCGCCATTACTATCCTGCAGGGGGGTAGAGATAGACAGGCATGGCCTATTCCATTCAGTTAATGCCTGTGAGCCAGGGATTGACCCATGAATTTAGAAGTGGAAATTTCAAGCTCATTGTAACTATGCTGGTGCAGTGTCACCCCTCACATTTCATATTGAAGGACCTTCTCAGGAGGGAGCTAAAACATTTGGACTATTGCAAATTCAGATACTATAGCTGATATCTGACTCGCCCGAAAACCATTGGGCTTAACTAGATGCTGCTGCTGTTTGTACATACCCTAATGCACACTTTTACCTGAAACAGTTGTTGTTTACCTATAAAATAGGTTACCAAGGTTGTTTTATTCTGGGGAAGTTTATTTTAATATTTAAATTTTAAATGTTTTATTTTTCTACAGTCAGTTTTCTTTTGATTGTGCCCACGTGTGCGTGTGAGTGTGAGTGTGCGTTTTTACATTATTTATATAATTTTGTAGTTTATCCATGTGTAAATGTCCAGTTTTGGTTTTGGTGCAGTTTTTTTCCTATATAATACCATAAATATTGAAACTGAATTGAATATAACATCGGCCTTCTTACAGTGCTATAGTACAGTACAGTTAACTTGGCCAATATGAACATGGTGATGGAAATTGCATATGTTTTTGTACCTTATGTTTTTTAACTTAAAGTTAGAAGCTTGTCTCTTTTGTGTTGTATGTGTGTGTAGAATTCTTTTTGGAGTACTTTGATTTCTGTCTACAATTGTTATGTTTTTTGGAGTAAAAGAACATGGAATAAAAGAACATGGAATATGATGGAGAAAGTCGCTACGAAATGTGCTTAGTGTTACACGTTGTCAGCTCTATGTATTTCAGCTTCTAAGAGGAATGATTAAAAGCAGGTCTTGGAGGAGAACAGCTTGAATTGTTTTATTCAGCTTCTGTATTGTTATCATGTAATACGGTTCTGTACACTCACTGAGCACTTAATATTAGGTAGGCCTGTACACTGGCTTGTTAATGCAATTATTTAGTCAGCCAATCATGTGGCAGCAACTGAATGCATAAAAGCATACAGACATGGTCAGAATGGGGAAGAAATGTGATCTAACAGACTTTGACCATGGGATAATTGTTGGTGCCAGACAGGGTGGTTTGAATATCTCAGAAACTACTGATCTCCTGGGATTTTCACGCACAACAGTTTCTAGAATTTGCAGAAAATGGCGCGAAAAACAAAAAACATCCAGTGAGCAGCAGTTCTGCATGCAAAAACACCTCTTGAGCAAGGTCAATGGAGAAGGGCCAGACAGGTTAAAGCTGACAGGAAGGTGACAGTAACTGGCAAACCGTCAAAGTGGATAGGCTACAGCAGCAGAAGACCAATAAGTGTAAAAAAGAATTCTAATGAATACCTAATAAAGTGCTCACTGAGTGTACAATTTCTAAATTGTTAAATGTATTCTGCCACCTACAGGATTTGTGTTCTTTCATTTACTTGGATGTTGGGACACAGTTTACTATGTATATAAAGCTTCGACATTACATAAATAACACTAACACATTTTCTTGGGACTTGCAATGCAACTATAATAATAAAAATCCTGAATATTTGCAAATTCAAATATGAAAGGTTAAAATCAAAAAATAATATTCCTTTCATTTCTAATGGAAAAGTGATTATTTGGTGCAATATGCAGAATATGATGGCATATAAAAAATTCCATTAGACTGAGGAAGACCATACTTTGAATAGAATTTTGATAAAAAATCACCCAGGGCTGCTCTATGAAAAAAATCTGAATGTTTCCATGCAAGTATCATTTAACACATCGGTCTATACTTAATTGGAATTTTATCGTTACCGTATGTAATGTACAGAAATTATTAGCCAGATGTACCGAAACACTCCAAGTAAACTTCCCTTGAAAATGATGGGGGTGTTTAAATCTGTGGTACCTCCAAAGACACGGGTCCTTGGAGCTGAGTACCTCATGCACAAATTCAGATGCCTTTTAGAGTTTGTTAAAAATGCACATGCTTAACTGTCTTCTGATGTATTCATCCCAGTTACAGGCTATTTTTCACAACTTGTCAGACTGTAGGTGTACATCCAGACTGAATTGTTTATAAAGCCAGGGGGGTAATTTCAAATGAATTCTGGAATATTTGTCATTTCATTCAGAGCTTTTGTTGCACACAATGTAAGTCACAATGTAAGTGACTAGATCTGCACGATGAGTCTAATATGCTGATGAAAGACATTTCTTTTAAATAAAGGTTTGGAATTGCAAATTCTGTTGTTTCTGTTGTTGCATTACTTTTTTGAATATACATAGTGGAGTTCTAATAATCATTCACAAAGGAGTTAGTTTCCACATGGTCTTTATCATTACCAAAGTTTTACAAAAGCCATTAAAATTTTGATCTTAGACATAAACTTTCAGGCCAGAGACAGCCACACTACTACAATTATTGACATCTTTGATGAATCTGTATAAAATACTGTAAGTCTGGGTAAATAAACAATACAGGTAATGACCTATACAATATGGTAGAAATTGGAAATTATATTCTTTAATATTTAAATAATTTCTCAGAAAAAGAATGAATTAAAATATGTCACAATTATTCACCCTCCTGTTTTCAGTACTTTGTGTAACCTCCCCCTGTGTGGGTGTATATATTTCAGCTTGTTTAAATATGTATATATTTTGCTTTCCAATTATTTATCCAAGTTCATAAATATGGATGTCAAGGCAATTTGAATTTGTCAACTTGTTAACAGTTCATACGTGCATATATACTGTTTATAAATACCATTGTCAGGCCAATTACAAATTTTATATGTGTATGTGTATGCATGCGTGTGTGTGTGTATGCATGTTTGTGTGAGGTTATTTGTAAATCTAATTCGTTCCAAAGATAGCATGCTGCTAATCCTGCATTATTGTCACAAGACTGGACCCACAATGCCAAAAGACCCTTGGCAAGCATCAAGTAGGAAAATGATTTTTCCATTCGCCATCCATTCGCTGTCAACCTAACTGGGTCTCCCCCCCCTACAGAGACACAGAGACATTGTTATATAATGAGATATAATGAGAGGGTGCTTTGGAAAGTTTACCAATGCACTGATGTACAGTATCTCAGGTGAAGGTATTTTAAATGCTCCTCCTCCTCATAATCCCCACACCATCAATCTTGGGGTGACCTCCTTTATTAATTTTAACCGGTGAGATGACCACAATGAAGCAGTATTCTATATGAGGAACAACAGCCCACATGCTGTTTACTGAAGTTGAGGGTATTAGTGGATTCTTCCTCCTTCTTGCATTCTCTCTGTCAAAGGCATGCTGTTCTTTGTTTTTTTTTATACTCATATGTCTTGACCTCAGAGTTGTCCAACGTGAGAGTTGAACCATGTCCCAGGCTACTTGACAATTTCTCTTAGGACGCAAACACATAGGCTTGGTAAGGGCCTGGTATTATGTTCTGCTGTTCTGTTCAAATGAGACCTGGGACACTATACACATCTGATTGAACTTGCTGATTAGCTCACTGGGAACTGGAAGGTCATCCAACATTCTGTACTATCGGGTCTGTTCTCACACAGAATAATCTGGAATTAGTCAGTAAGACTGTGTAGTTTGTTTCCTTTCTTTCCTTTTCTGCTGATTTTATGGTATCTAGCACTGCATTCCAGAGGGGAGAGAAAAAAATAAAAATAAAATAAAAAATTCAGATATAGTTCAAACTTCATGCCACAAGTGTGTGCTACAATTATCTGCAATGCAATTTTGTCAAGAGAGGTTTGCCTACATTAATAACGGTATGATGGGTATTAAATCATTTTGACTTTCGAAATCAACTGGCAGTTGACAGGGTGTGGATGCTCTATCCAGTCTGTGGTTCCTAATTGTCTATCGCTTTTCCATCATGATAAGTAAGCTGATTGGTATTGAAATGTTCTATGGTTGTACCCTTGGGCTATGTACTTAACCTAAATTATTTCAGTAAATGTCCAGGTTGCATAAATGTATAAAACTGAAAATGTAATCACAGTTAGCAACACTGGATAATAGTGTTTTCCATGCCTACACACAATGTAATACAATGTGCTTTAATGCAGTAATGCACATACATTTTTTTTGTACATTCGTTTGCAATTCCATCATATAAATGAGGACATTACTTTGATTAGTCTATGTTTATTCATGCTGGTCTTTGCTCTGGACTGTTGATGCTGTGCATTAGTGGAATTCCAAGTATCCATGTTGAGGAAGTGGAACACAGCCTGCTGGTCTATCTAAATGGAATATCCATAATACCAGTTATGACGAATGTTCTCTGCTGGATAGCCTAAAGAAATGACCTCTGTTAATCAGTCTGTTAACTTTCTCAATGTGAGCACATTGACTGCGCCCTGTAGTTGTACATTCGCACATCATTAGCTGTCTTTGACCATCAGTTCACCAAGAAGGGATGAGGTCAATGTTCTGCCAGGGTTAGGGTTGGATTGAGTCGACCGCAGTTTTTTTGTATCCAGTACTATTTTCATGCCAGGTACCCTCAGTGAGAGATAGAGCGCCCTCTGCTCCTAGTGGCCATACTGTACTGTAATCATTAGGATGCAAGTTTGTTGGAGCACTTGTATGTACCATAACTCCTTGCACAGTTGTGTGTGGTAGTGATGACTCTGTGGTAGTGATTTTTTATTGTGCTCAACATAAAACATATGTCTGTTTTTTAACTGCTCACAATCGCTAATTTGTATTTAGAGTATATTGTATATGTGAGCAGTATGGAAGGGGAAGTTGAAAGAATTTAAGTAGTTTATTGTTTGAAATTTCTACTTACATCACTGTGGCCTTATATTTTATATATAATATATGCTACCCACATTGTGTTGGTATAAACGTGAAAATAAATTAACCAATAATAAAGCAATTGGGATAATACTAGAACTCTTTTTTCTCTTTTCTGATATTCTAAACAGCAGGCTCTGGTATTTATTTTTAGGCCATGTCTGCTAAGCTATGTCCCTTTCCTCAACTGGTTGTATTTAAACTTTTTTTTATATCAAAAAACCATCACCTCTACAGTTTCAGATATTTTACTCTATCCTTTCCCAATACATTCAGAAATATTTACATGAATGGAAATGGGCAGTGATTGAGTACATTCTTGCCTATATGAAGAACTCCTGTATATTTAGAACACTGACTTTTAGCATGTGTGGCTTTTCCATCACAGTTGTAAACACACAATGTTGAAACTGATATCATAATGACTATGGCAGACAGGGTGAAGGGGAGGTGGGCCTCAAATGGCATTGTATATTCCCACTAACTAAATCTGATGAGGTTATGTCACCCTGCCTGAGGAGGTTATGTCATCTCTCTTTTCCCTGTACATCATCAGCCAAAGCAAACAGACGGAATGGATGAAAAACTGATTTTTGTTTTGTGGCATTTTCCCAAGTATGTGGTTAGTTTGGTTGCACAAAAAAAGCACAATATTTATACTGAATCAGGATTTTTGGCACAATTTATCCGTAATATTTGATGATGTCTTACAGAGGGAAATGTCAATCCTAGACTGATTATTGGAAACAGTCATGTATGTCAATCCTAGACTGATTATTGGAAACAGTCATGTGGTGGAATAAATAGTTATTAGTTACAAAATATGGGACATTAATTCAGTACTTTCCATGTTTAAACAGTTCAAGGAACCTACAGTATGAACAGGGCTGGAGCTGTCTTAACAGAGCAATACATTTGTTGGACCATGTTGTCAGTTCTTGTGCCATTTTATTTGATTATGGATTAGAATGGATTGGATTCCAACTTATTATGGTATTTAAAGTGCAGGTTTTTTATTGCTGTTGTTTTTCTTACCCTTCACCCTGATCACTCTTACAAACATCAATCACAGTCTCTAGACAGGAAAGTCTGGCTGCTTCTACCCAAGAGAATTGCTTTGGACTCTAAAATTTAGTTATTTGAACTAAATCAAATAAAAGCCCTGCGACAATAGACAATTTAAGGTTCAAACCGGGCCTGACAATTTAAAGAAATGCAGTTCTCCCCGAGTTTGTGGTGGTTTATGCATAGAGCCTGAGCTTTTTCATAGACTGAAACAGTCTTGCGATTTCAACGATCTTCTGGGTCATATATCTGACTCATATATCAGCCCAGGTGCTGGTGCCCTCTGTTGATTAATTCTGCTACTGCAGGAGGGCCGAACAGGAAAAACTTTGGTACATCTGTTAGCACTACTTTCTTGTCAACTGAAGGAATATTGCCTTTGCTGATATGACTTTAATGATAAATAATGGATGTTGGCTAATGATTAATCAAATGTTTATTACCATGGTTTGTGGCTTAGCTTAGCCCAATAATAAGCAATACAATTCGTTGAAAATAAGCATTCAGGCAATACGACAAGAACAAGGTGTCAGCAGCAAAGTAACTACTGTCTGAGGATTGAGCACACCGTTACTAAAAAGATCTTGCAGATCATGATCTTGCATGCGTCTCATGGTCAGTCATGTCTTGTTTGCAGTTTGTTGTTGTCTCTCCGCATAATAGAGCAGTGAGCTGGACACACTGTTCTCATAAAAATGATCTCGGTGTGGGTATGCATTACGGTGTAGGTATGCATTACATACCCACACCTACTGTAATGAAAATGATAGATTTTTGGCTCCTCGCCCTGCAACTCTAGATGGTCTGGGGTGGCTGGATTTTGATGGGCTCTTTCACGCTCATATGCAACACCAGCTTTATTAAGTAAATGTTTAATTGACCGTAAATGTTATATTATCATGCGAGTTTTTATTTCAGTTACATGGTTGTTGGTGGGTCAACAATTATTGCATAAGGGCCACAAGTTGTCAACTGCTGATATACATCTTTTACCCTAACTATCCTTATATTTTCTTAATTTCTTATAATTGTACGTACACAGTATGCTTGAAATTGTGTTTAGTATTATGTTATATGAAAAAGAATGCAGCTTGGCACTGAGAGCTACTCAACAGCTGTATACTAAATGTGCTGCCAAAATGGTGTGTGTGCTATATAGGTGCCGAGGATATGCAGAACAGCGAGCTTCCCTAATGCATGTAAAGCGGTGCAGAAAAGATGAAAGCTTGCTGAGAGCGCATTGTTGCACTTGGGAGTGACAAGGACGGGGTATTGCTTATCATCTCTCCTGGTCTGTTTTTCATGTTGATATCTGCTGGGTAGTAATATTGTGCTTGATCCTTGCCAGATCCATCCATCCATCCATCGTCACCCGCTTATCCGGAGTCGGGTCGCGGGGGCAGTAGGCAAAGCCGGGTATTCCAGGCGTCCCTCTCCCCAGCAACGCATTCTAGCTCCTCCTGGGGGATCCCGAGGCGTTCCCTGGCCAGGAGAGATATATAATCTCTCCAGCGGGCTCTGGGTCTCCCTCGGGGTCTCCGCCCAGTTGGACGAGCCCGGAAAACCTCCAAAGGGAGGCGCCCGGGAGGCATCCTGATGAGATGCCCGAACCACCTCAATTGGCTCCTTTCGATGCGAAGGAGCAGCGGCTCTACTCCGAGCTCCCTCCGGATGTCCGAGCTCCTCACCCTATCTCTAAGGCTGAGCCCGGCCACCCTACGGAGGAAGCTCATTTCGGCCGCTTGTATACGCGATCTCGTTCTTTCGGTCACTACCCAAAGCTCGTGACCATAGGTGAGGGTTGGGACGTAGATCGACCAGTAAATCGAGAGCTTCGCCTTCCGGCTCAGCTCCTTCTTCACCACAACGGTCCGGTGCAACGCCCACATTACTGCTGACGCCGCACCGATCCGCCTGTCGATCTCACGCTCCCTTCTACCCTCACTCGTGAACAAGACCCCGAGATACTTGAACTCCTTCACTTGGGGCAAAGACTTGTTCCCAACCCGGAGGGAGCAATCCACCGTTTTTCCGGCAGAGAACCATGGCCTCGGACTTGGAGGTGCTGACTCTCATCCCGGCCGCTTCACACTCGGCTGCAAACCGCTCCAGTGCGTGCTGAAGGTCACGGTCCGATGAAGCCAGCAGAACCACATCATCCGCAAAAAGCAGAGATGCGATTCTGAGGTCACCAAACCGGACACTCTCCTCACCTCGGCTGCGCCTTGAGATCCTGTCCATGAATACCACAAACAGGACCGGTGACAAGGGGCAACCTTGGCGGAGTCCAACACCCACCGGAAACGTGCTTGACTTTGTGCCGAGAATGCGGACACAGCTCTCACTTTGGTTATACAGGGACCTGATGGCTCATAACAACGGCCCCGGTACCCCATACTCCCGCAGTACACCCCACAGGGTTCCCCGGGGGACACGGTCGAAAGCCTTCTCCAAGTCCACAAAGCACATGTGGACTGGATGGGCAAACTCCCATGACCCCGCCAGCAACCCTGCCAAGGTAAAGAGCTGGTCCACTGTTCCACGGCCAGGACGGAAGCCACATTGCTCCTCCTGAATCCGAGGTTCGACCGTCGGTCGGAGCCTCCTTTCCAGTACCCTAGAGTAAGCTTTCCCAGGGAGGCTGAGGAGTGTGATACCCCGGTAATTGGAGCACACCCTCCAGTCCCCCTTCTTGAAAATGGGGACCACCACCCCGGTCTGCCACTCTACAGGTACTGTCCCCGATCTCCACGCGACACTGAAGAGGCGTGTCAGCCAAGACAGCCCAACAATGTCCAGAGCCTTCAGCATCTCAGGGCGAATCTCATCTACACCCGGCGACTTGCCACTGAGGAGCTTTTTGACTACCTCAGCAACTTCCGCCAGGGATATAGGTGCAGATTCCCCCGAGTCTTCAGGCTCTGCCTCTTCCACAGAGGACGTGTTGTTCGGGTTCAGGAGCTCCTCGAAGTGCTCTTTCCACCGCCCGACAATCTCCCCAGTCCGGGTCAGCAGTTCTCCTCCCCTGCTGAAAACAGCCTGAGACAAGCCCTGCTTTCCCTTTCTGAGTCGTCGGATGGTTTGCCAGAACTTCCTCGAGGCCAACCGAAAGTCCTTCTCCATAGCCTCCCCGAACTCCTCCCATACCCGGGTTTTTGCTTCAGCGACTGCCGAAGCTGCAGCCCTTCTGGCCACCCGGTACCTGTCTGCTGCTTCAGGGGACCCCCGGGCCAGCCAAGCCCGAAAGGCCTCCTTCTTCAGCTTGACGGCCTCCCTCACCGCTGGTGTCCACCAGCGGGTTCTTGGGTTGCCGCCCCGACAGGCACCGATGACCTTCTGGCCACAGCTCCTGCTTGCCGCCTCTGCAATGGAGGCTTTGAACATGGCCCACTCGGACTCCATGTCCCCAGCTTCCCCCGGGATGCGTGAGAAGTTCTTCCGGAGGTGGGAGTTGAAGACCTCGCGAACAGGGGCCTCCGCCAGACGTTCCCAGTTCACCCTCACTACACGTTTGGGTTTACCGGGTCTGTCAGGCAGCCTCCCCGGCCACTTGATCCAACTCACCACCAGGTGGTGATCAGTTGACAGCTCTGCTCCTCTCTTCACCCGAGTGTCCAAGACATACGGCCGCAGGTCTGATGATACGACCACAAAGTCGATCATCGATCTTTGGCCTAAGGTGCTCTGGTACCAAGTACACTTATGAGCTACCCTATGCTCGAACATGGTGTTTGTTATCGACAATCCATGGCCAGCACAGAAGTCCAATAACAAAACACCGCTTGGGTTCAGATCAGGCAGGCCGTTCCTCCCAATCACCCCCCTCCAGGTTTCTCCGTCATTGCCCACGTGAGCGTTGAAGTCGCCCAGCAGAACTATGGAGTCTCCGGGTGGCACCCTTTCCAGGATGCCACCCAGTGACTCCAAGAAGGCCGGATACTCTGAACTGCCATTTGGTGCATACGCACAAATGACAGTCAGAGCCTTCCCCCCAGCGACACGTAGTCGCAGAGAAGCGACCCTCTCGTTCCCCGGGTGGAACTTCAACACAGTGGCGCTCAGCCGGTGGCTTGTGAGTATCCCCACACCCGCCCGGCGCCTCTCACCTTGAGCAACTCCAGAAAAGAACAGAGTCCAGCCCCTCTCCAGGAGTTTGGTTCCGGAACCAGTACTGTGCGTGGAGGTGAGCCCAACTATATCTAGTTGGTACCGCTCCGCCTCCCGCACTAGCTCCGGTTCCTTCCCCACCAGAGAGGTGACGTTCCACGTCCCCAGAACCAGTCTGCGACGCCGAGGATCAGCACGCCCGGATCCCCGCCTTTGCCTACTGCCCGTTGGGCAAAGCACCCGACTCCGATGCCGACCCCCGCAGGTGGTGAGCCCACAGGGTGGCGACCCCACGTGACCAGTTCGGGCTGTGCCCGGCCGGGCCCCATGGGATAAGGCCCGGCCACCAGACGCTCGCCGACGAGCTCCCCTCCCGGGTCTGGCTCCAGCAGGGGGCCCCGGTTTCCCTTTTCCGGGCGAGGTAACTGGGTCTTTGTGTGGCCGTGTCATGGGAGTCTTTGAATCGCTCTTAGTCCGGCCCCTCCCCCGGGACCAATTTGCCTTGGGAGACCCTACTGGGGGCTAACAGTGCCCCCGACAACCTAGCTCCCAGGATCACCGGGACACACAAACCCCTCCACCACGTTAAGGTGGCGATTCCTCGGAGGGGCTTGCCAGATCTAATAAAGGAAATCTTTAAAATCCCTGTTTTGTAGACAGACAGCAGCTAGAGTGAGGTTTCACAGATCAGCCTCAGGTAGGTAGTGTATTCACAGTGCATTTCTGATTACTGCCTGGGCATATAATTTTGAATACATGTACATATACTTCATTTTGACATTATAGAGAGCTAAGTAAAAAATAATACATACATGCATAAATAATCAAAAACCTTCTGAAGGCCCTTTTTTGCTGGTTGCATCTGGTTACTCTGGTTAGATTTTTAAGTACTAAGAAATTACTTACAATCTTGTAAAAGAAAACACATGGTTTAAATACCAACACCAGTGGTTAGATGTCTATATCTCAACACAATGGACTCTCCTGCATATTTACCACACTCTGAAGCTTGTAGAGACGGGGGTGTTAGGTCCATCCTCATGTTAAATATCTGAATGGGGAAATTCCTGGGGGGGCTGTTGTTGCATGATGGACAGTCATGTGCATTGGTTCATTCCTTCCAGGTACCAGCAGGATCTAAATAGCAATGATGGTGGATGGTGGTTAATAACTACACTTTGACATTCCCCTGTTTCTACACTTTACTTTTTGTAAATTTATGATTAACTGCAGCTCATGGTTGCATCTTTTTGATCCAAAGAATTTGATTCTTTGATTAGACCGATTATTTATTCATTTTTGTACTAATTATGGTATTTGTATCAGTCAATGCTGATTAGAATTATGACTGGAAAAAACAACATCACAACATTGACATGTTTAGCGGCAAAAGGGGAACGCATACACGGAGAAGCACCTCATATCCACTGTCAAATATCAACGTGGATCATTGATGGCAGGGGCACTATCTAAGATCCAGGGGCACTATCTAAGATCAATGGCACATTTAATTCAACAACGTATCAGGAGATCTTGGCAGAGAATCTGGTTGCCTCTGCTTAGAAGCTGAGGCTTGGTCATAGGTAGCTTGTCCGGCAGGATAATGACTCCAAATATCAAAATAAAAATCCATACCGAAATAATTAAGTAAAAACAACATCCACCTGTTGTTGTCATCTCAGTCTCAAGATTTAAATCCCATCACAAACCTGTGGTCTGAACTGAAGAAGTGGAGGTCAATAAGTGCAAACCCACGGATATCAATGATTCAGAAAAGTTCTGCTAAATTTGTTCTCTAACCATATCACAAATTATAGGAAACGATTCATGGCTGTTATCTTTCCCAGGGGTGTTTGCATAACATATTAAAACACGGGTGCCAATAATTGTGGAACGTGTTTATTACATGCCATGACACACCCTTGGGAGGAAAGAACAGAACACAGGGAGATATGTAAAATCCGGATTGCACCAGTGTTTGAGAGCTTGAGAGGATCTGAAAAAATGCCCAAATCCAGGTAAGCTTATAGAGACTTACCCATGAAGACCCAAAGCTGTAATTGCTGCCAGAGGGGCTTCTACAAAGTACTTAATTAAGGGCCTGTCTGACGACATGTTCTGCATCATGTACCATGGTTAATATATTCAGGCATAAATAAATGTGCATTCTTGTTGTCACATACAAATTGGCCTTCGGTTATAGAATATATTACACTGACGCTGCAAAACTTTAAACTAAGAGCTGAAATCCCACTGCCCGCAGACTAGACTGTGGAACAACAATGGAATATATTACTAATTTCTTATTTATTTTCCTTATTCTGAGCACATCCCTGAAGCTGTGCGTAATGAGTAGAGTTTATTTATTTGCTATCCCTTACAAAAACATACAGTACTATATCAACAGCAATTTTGCCTCTTCATTATATTTGCACAGAGGCAGCTCCTCCTGAACACTTTGTGCTGTGTTGGGTGACACTTTTCACTTCACAGTCCATCAGCTGAGCTGTCCAGTCATTACCGCAGAGGAGCACATGTTGACTGTAGCTTGTGCAGCTTCCTAAATTTGGCAAATATTAAACTGCATTATGCTGGCAGTTAAGCGCTCAGCAGCCTGCCAGGAACAGCAAATACTACACCAGCTTAAAAAGAAAGTAAATGGTCATAATATATCAACAGTATATCACACCCCTTTTGCCAATTGCCATGTTTTATTCCTCATGAAATGCATGTAATATTTATACAACTGAATGTTATTTATTTAATCCTTTTTGTATGATGCCCTCTCTAAGACGTCCATGCTTTGGCAATATTTACAGGCTAAAACTGGAAAATCAAAATATTTACTTCTGAATTGAGAGTGAGAAAGAGAGGATAAGGTAATTACCAAACCTCTGCTCTCTGTGTTTTCTGCTGCAGAAAACAACGGAGGAACATTCCATGTTTGGCTCTCTTATCGTGTTCACTCGATTCCTCCATTAACAGAGAGCACTATAATTGCCAGCCTTGCAGCTTGCCACAAGTTTGCCTAATTAGGACTGCTGCCACTCTTAATGGTTATCACCCAGCCTGACGAACAGCTTTCCAAGTTTGCCACTGTTATCTCAGTGAGCACATGCCCACCCTTCACATGGTGCAATGAGCATGTAACTAAAATCAGCAAATGCAGGCATCTGTTTAGTGTCACGTTCTAGCTACTTCACTACATGAAATGCAATGTGCTTCTGCCCATTCTTTAGTGTACCTAGGACTGGTATTGGCATTCCCACTTTAAAAAAAAGATGTATCTCTACATTGGTGTAATGTTTTGACAAAAATCATTGGACCAAAAAGTGGATACCCTTCTAATCTTTTCAAATCCCCTGCATTTTGGGATAATTACATGAGTCAGACAACTATGATTTTGACATCACAGTTTAATATTGAGTTTTATTTCATCACCTGCTGTTAGATATCCACCGATTGGGAAGGACATCCAGTCATGGCCTCTGTGACCAGTGCTAATGGAGGGTCCTGTCGTCCTGGAAGAGCATATTGGACACTCCTCAGTGAACATATTTTATTGGAAATAGTTATTACGAACTGCTCACAGCTTTGACCTTGTATCTCATGCAAAACTTGGCACGTAACTGTTCACAGGTGGGCGTAGCCATGGATATGGTTCCGGAGAGCGTGAAAGGCAGTGACGGCTGGTGGCCATTTACCTGGTTGGGATGCCATACATGCGCATGCATGTACACACACGCAGGCACACAGACATGCGCCAGTACACAACTCCAACCTCTATAATTCCATGGAAAGACAAAGCATTTAATATGCCAATATTAAAATAACTAATTTTGTAGATAGTTAACAATAATCTAAACCTAACCTTAGAGGCTTAATAAACTGTATTAATGGGTTAATATAACAATGAAAAACAAGAAAATAGTAACCATGTTGTCCCAATTAGCCTACTTGACACCTGATGTTGGTAGTACGTAATACTTAATACTTCCACTAAAAATGTACTTCATATGATGCCATCATCTCCCCTTGAAACATGACCTAACTTTCAGTCTTGGGAGCATGGATTCATTTTTTTTGACAAAGTGGAAAGATAAATTCATTCAAATTACCCTAGATGGCTGAGGTTGAGGGCGGATATAGAGGATATTGTAATATACATTTCAACTCAGCTTCTCTTTATAGGGAGACAACACAAAAGATAAGAGAAACAATCTACAATTCTGACCAACAGATCTAATATGTTAGACAACGAAACATAGATGTATGTAAATAAACTGACAAACAAGGAATTATAAACCATCAAGAATTATTTTCATCAACAGTTTTTACAAGAACAGCATAACCGCACGAGTGAAAACACAAAGAGGAGACACAACCAGATCTATTTCCTCAAATGAGGAAGTTAATCATTTAATTATGTTACAAGTACTGCTTCTTCAGCCTAGAAGTCAAAGACATGGGCAAATCCCCAGCTGTCAAACCCTCCATAGCTTGACACCTCAACCCTACACAGGGTGGTTCACTGGCACCACACAACCCCACCCTCCCTACTAAGATGGACTGGTTTACAGTCTCCATCCACCAGGCTTCCTGAGGAACACACGTGGGGTGAATAGGACATAACCAACGTTACTCAGCTCACATTATCTTGAACTTCTGTGTGGATAGCTCTCGAATAGCTCTCAGATATTTCTAGGGGGACATCATGTGCTAGTACGCTATGATAGTAGGACAGTATGTCACTTTAGATAAAGGCATCTGCTAAATAAATGTAATGTAATGTTATAATGACTGCATGTAGTGTGCCAATTGCCAAGGAGGCATGCGCTCTAGGGTGGAGTTTGAGTGTCCGTTACCTTCTGGGAAACACAGGCTGGAGAGTCAAGCCAAGTAATAAGTTTTGCCCTATATCTAGGAAACGGCTACACTGACGCTGATTTTAAAAATGCCTACGCACATAATTTAGGCATTTAATCCAAATAAGCTCAAGTCAAGAAAGTGTGACAGTGCTCCTTTAAACTGGATATGAGAACATCACTTTATTGATGAACAATGCAAGACGCATTCCTAGGTCACTACAGTACCAATAAACTGAGTCGGGAGAGTTCTGTTATTTATTTATTTGAAAATAAATCTATAAAGAGGAGAGAGGGCACAGAGCAGAAGCAGTAGGCAGCCATCATCCTAGTAGGTCACGTGATCTTAAAACTACTGTATGCTAGCTAACGTCACTGACACTGGAGATGACTAATGGTAGCGGCGAACATCACGTTTTCATTCATCTTAAAGGTACACTAGGTACGATTTTTGTGTTTAAATATTGTTACAAGACCATTGTAAATCCCTTGCTATCTTTGAAAAAGGCTCACTGACATTTCAAAATATACACTTGACGGGCCAGCACTCTGTACCTAAACATCTATAGCTGTACAATAATTCAAGCTCATTGGTTGAACATTGTTTCTAATTGCCACAGCCAATGGCGTTTCAGCTTCAGCGCGTTCAAAGGGAAGGGGTGGGATAAACAGTGTTGTGGTTTGAGCGTGTTGCTGCAATTCCTCTCGACTGTTAGAAGTACGAAATTACCTATTGTACCTTTAACATTTTTCTGTTATTACATAGGCCTAGCTAGCTAGCTGCCAGATGACATATCAGTTGCTAACCTGCTCCGGATGCGTTTTTCGTTACGGTCGGGAGGGGCATGACGGTGCAGTACACGTGCATCTCAAGTTAGCAATTTTATGTTCTTGTATTCTAGGCAGCTAGTTGACTTGTTGGTGCACTTGTAAGTTAAGCATATAAGATTTGAGAACTGTTGTATAATTTAATTTATAAGTTAACTAACTGGTTAAATCCTACCTCTCCCGGAAGGTCTGGGAGTCTCCTGGAATTTGGCGCCTGCTCCCTGATACCCTCAAATGGGGAGAAGTCTCCCGCAAATCAGCAATGTGCACCACAGGCAGAAACCTAACCTGCACATGTGGATTAAAGTAAATTATACAGCTGACTGTCTGCTCATGATACCAGTACCGAAATTGCATCATACCAGTAGTTAATTAGTTTTTCAGCGAGCCTGTTTTTGATAGCTGATAATAATACACATGTAAAATCCGCACTCCAGTGCCCTCAGAGGAAATGTATTTAGCTAAATTTTGGATAATGGGTTTTAGTTTAGTTTTTAAAAGGATTTTAACCAAAAAAAGGTGTAAAAAATGCTGTAAAGTACGATTGCGTTCAAAAATAGAATTGTTGATAGGTTATTTTTATCAATTAACAAAATGCAAAGTGAGTGAACAGAAGAAAAATCTAAATCAAATCAATATTTGGTGTGACCACCCTTTGCCGTCAAACCAGCATCAATTCTTCTCGGTACACTTGCACAAAGACAGGGATTTTGTAGGCATATAGTCAGGTGTGTGATTAACCAATTATACCAAACAGGAGCTAATGATCATCAATATAATATGTAGGTTGAAACACAATCATTAACTGTAACAGAAACAGCTGTGTAGGAGGGTTAAAACTGGGTGAGGAACAGTCAAACTCTGCTTCCAAGGAGAGGTTGCTGAAGAAAGTTTAATGTCAGACGTCATACACCATGACAAGACTGAGCACAGCAACAAGACACATGTAGTCTTATTGCATCAGCAAGGGTTTCCAGACGTTATGTCCAAGCTCCGTTGAAGAAGCATAAAGAAACAGGCAATGTTGAGGACCATAGACGCTCTGGTCGGCCAAGGAAACTTAATGTAGCAGATGAAAAACACATCATGCTTACTTCCCTTTGCAATTGGAAGATCAGCAGTGGCATCAGCTCAGAATTGGCAGAAACCAATTGGCCAATCAACTATGCATGAAAACACAGGAACTGGGGTGCAGAAAAATGGCAGCAGGTTCTCTGGACTGATGAGTCAAAGTTCAATAAATTCAATGATGTGAAGTCTGTGGAGCTAGTTCAGGCAGACAATTCAAGAAGTGATGCCCCCTCACATTTACGTCTACGTCTAATGGGAGGGGCTATAAAAAGCACCAAACATACCTGTTTAGGCCCTTGCTCATTTTACACGGCCCTGCTAGCTGTTGCCGTATCTGCCCTGATCATACAATCATACAAAGCTGCCCTGCTGCCTGGTTCATTCTGCATGTTAAAGCCATTGCGCTGCCTGGCTCTTTCAGCTGCACTGCCCATTTTGCAATGCTGCCCATATTACATGCTACTGCCACTTTTGCTAGCTGCTTTGCTCAAATTATCCTGTTATTCTTAATTCATGCCTTCAAAATGTTTGCGCTCCCACCACCATCCCAGCATAGGTGAGCTCTGCTTCTCAAGATCCCCATGAGGGGGGATTTATAGCCACTCCCTGTTTCAGCAGGCTTTACAACAGGGAGTGATGAGAGGCAGAGCCAATGCCAAAATTTGACTTTACATTAAACCTCAATAAATATAGCTTAGTACATTGTGAGTTGTCTGACTGAAATAATATTCACACATCATCTATTTATACACTTGGGGATTAATAGAAGTAGCTCAGGTTACGTATCCTAGTTGAGTGTACAATAGCTGAACCTGGTTTAACACAACCATCTGGTTTAAGAGCACAAGTTACACATTCCATGTATACACTCACTGAGCACTTATTAGGTAGACCTGTACACCAACTTGTTAATGCAATTATTTAATCAGCCAATCATGTGACAACAACTAAATGCATAAAAGCATGCAGGCATGATCAATTGGTGCGGCTGTTTTTTCAGACCAAATCTCAGAATGTGGAAGAAATGTGACTTTTTCCGTGAAATGATTGTTGGTGCCAGACAGGGTGGTTTGAGTATCTCTGAAACTGCTGATCTCCTGGGATTTTCATGCACAACAGTCTCTGGAAAAACAAAAAACATCCGATGAGCAGCAGTTCTGCGGGGACAAAACGTATTGAGAGGGGTCAGAGGAGAAGGGTCAGACTGGTCAAAGCTGACAGGAAGGTGAAAGTAATGCAAATAATCACACATTACAACAGTGGTATGCAGAACAGCATCTCTGAACACACAATGCGTCAAGTGGATAGGCTACGGCAATAAGTCTAAAAAATAAGTCTAATAAATACCTAATAAAGTGCTCACTTAGTGTACATGCTGCACTGAGTGTATTGCTGGATGAAGGTTTATGTTTCTGTCTAACATCTTACAGCATACCTCTTGTAGTGGTCACACACAATCCCATGACATTTTATTTTTGTCCACCCAATTCAATCTTCTGTCGGTCTGTCTGTCTGCCTGTCACTCACTCATAAAACGTTGTCAAAGTGTTCTCACAATTCATAACTGCCATGCTTCTGGCCCCACAGGTAAGCAAAAAATAGCCCTTAGGGGGTGCATGCTTATGGGGTTGAGTCAAAGGTGACCTGGGGCGTTCCAGCAGTAAGAGGGACGTTTTCCTGTTAATTAGTTAATCTGTTGTTTCCACACCCTCGTCTAGCACGCTGTGACAGGGGGGTTAGGCCAGGAGTGGGAGGTGCCCGTTTGTGTGGGTGGGTGGAGGCAGACTAGAAATGTCTGGCTAAAGAAGAGGCTATATCAGCTGTGTGAATCATGGAGACCTGGCATTCTGGGTGTCCCCTTACAGGCCTTATAAGGACCCCCAGGGCCATAGTGCTATTGCTTTCTGCAGAGCCGGGCTATTCTTAGGCTGTCACTTCGGCCCGTCCGAGCAGGCAAGACCTATATCTCTCCCTTTTTTCTTTTATTACAATTCTGCCAATGTCTCTCATTTTGTGGGGTTTGTGTACAAGCAGTAGTTGGTGTGGTTGAGGCAGGTGTTGATGTGTGTGGGCGGGGAGTGAAAAGTGAAGTGGGCTCAGGGTTTACATGGGAAACGTGTGAATTATCTCTTCATCCTTTCTGTTTCTGTTCCTCTTTTCGATTCTCACGTTTGGAATTTTTGTTTTCATTTCTTGATCTTTCCTTCCAGTGGCTCCCTGGTGCTCGCTGGCTCCCCTCCCCGGTTTTTTACCCCGGACGACTGGGAGGAGAATTAGAAGACAGAATATCTGTTTATAAATATACGTATCTATATTTTTTATTTTTATTTTTTTCAAAATGAGCTACACTGTAACCCTCAAAGGACCTGCACCATGGGGCTTCAGACTGCAAGGAGGCAAGGACTTCAACATGCCCCTCACCATCTCCCGGGTAAGAACCACACCCCAATCGCAACTCTGCCACTGACCTCTACACAAGCACACTGTTTCTCTACTCTGGTTCTGTTTCATTGCTGATGGGCATCAAGTCCTCATTTATGTACATTGAGTCATCAGTGAGTATGTTCATTTATTGTTGTGCATAAAATTATCAATGGAACTGGGTTAGGTTGTTACGTATATAAGGAGTTAGAGGGTGCGACAAGAACAGCAGCATTTTGTGCACTCATCACAGCATGTCCTGTTCCACTAAATTTTGTTAAATTTAATATCTGAATATTTAGAATATCTGAAACTTAATTGTATCTCCCAAAACCACCCTTGCCTCATCTCCTACCCCCTGCAATGAAATAAACCGCGACAACTGAAGATGCATTCACAGAATGTACGGCTATGTATAGCGTCAAGCACAAGGAACTCTACGAAAAACAATATTTGTAAGAGGATATGTGATCGAGATGAAGCTAGGCATTTTTACATTTAGTTAACATGCATTTTTTTTATTCCCCTCCATATTTCAGTAGGCTCTGGTTATTTGTTGCCGTTTTGAACTTGTTGGGTTGCATGTGCTTGCCTTGTTTGAAATTCTGCTTTTTAGTGGCTGAACCTTTTATGACCTTATATGTGTTTTGTCTCACTCCACTTTTTGTTTGATTGTTAAATCAAAGCTGAGCTTCTTTTGACCTCACCTACAGTGCGGAAATGCATTTTAGCACATCATTGAGTCTGTAATGACTGATTGCAAGTTATCTGACTGTAGCATGAATGCGATGTATAGCATAACCAAGTTTGTCATCAAACTTAGTTTTCTCTAAGATCTGTTGTGGCAAGGCTAATCTGTTTTGAGGACCTAAGCCAAAGGATTCAATCATCACTTTTTTTTTTTACTAAAAATGCAATGCAATTACACTTTTTTACATTTATTTAAAGTTAAGGACAAATGTTTGAATCCAGGTCTTGGTCTAGCAGTAGTGGGAGCAAATTATTTGAGTTGGTACACATTTAGCACTTGAGGTTGTAGAGCTGATTCTAGTTCCTGCTTCTCAGATGGAAATTCATCACAGTCCAACTGTGCATTTATTTGCAGGGAGTTATTTGCTGCCCTCATAAGATATATTTGCTCTGGCTTTTAACATGATTTAAACAGTGGGAGGTTTGCGAACACAGATATACTCTAGGTGTAAACTTGAATACGCCCAATAATGGACATATGGCACAGCTTTGTAATCATTTTAATTTAGGAACAATGCTACCTTTTCCCCTCTCACTGAGATAGTATCAATGGAGCATGACCTCATACTGTCTGTGCTGTCAGGGTGATATCAGTGGAACATTGTTTGACTTTCTCTGTCTGGCAGCATTTCAGGACTTGATTGAGGGCCAAAACTGGCTGTAAAAAGTTAGTGCTGGTTTGACTGAGATCCAGGAGCATCTATTCTATTGCCATTAATAGAGTAATAGAGCCTGAGATAATGTGAATAGCCTTGTGAATAGGTTTTTTTGTTTGTTTTTTTGTTTGTTCTTTTTACTTTCTGGGCTTGGTCACAATTTGTTCTTAACTTAGCCACAATTGATTATGAGTTTACTTTTTTTTTTCCAAATGTAGTTTGGCAAACTCAGCAATCACAATGGGCCAGTTTCACAGACACAGATTAAGCCCAGTTCTTGATTAAATACTGTTTTGAATGGAGATTCTTCATACAGGACTCAATTTATTCCATGGCTAAGCTTAATCTATGTATGTGAAGCCAGCCCTAAAATGAATATTTAAAATGTTTTTCAATTGTGTATTGGAAAAGTGTCTCCTTATTTGTAAAATTATGTTTGAAGGCTAATACTGATTGAACTGATTAAAAGATACATGGACTCTAGTCCTTCTTCCTAGTTCCATTCGCTTATCATTACTTCAAATCAGATGTCAATCTCTTTATGTGGATGGTGCAATAGAGAGGGTGTCAATGTTACGTGTTTTGGATGGCTTTTTAATGAGTGGCAATCATTCAAGGGATGTGCGTAAAGGTGTCAGTGGGGTAGGGGAGGGTAAATTAACCAATAAAAAGGCTGCTTATGTCATATGAATTCAGACTTCCTCTCCTTTCCTTTACCCTGAAGTGGTTTCTCTACTGCACTTGCATGTGCCATAATATCAACTGTTGAGCTGTGATTTGGAATGCCTTGGTCAGGTTTAGAAAATACACCGTTTGTGGAGACCATTCTGCATTCACTTAACACAAGATGACAATTTAATTGTTAAGTAAATACATTCAAACCAACATCTTGTAGTGTTCATTCTGTGGTAGGTTATTTCTGTAAATATACACTCAGTGAGAACTTTATTAGGTATTTATATTTTTTAGACTTATTGGTCTTCTGCTGTTGTAGCCTATCTACTTAGAGGTTTGATGTGTTGTGTGTTCAGATGCTCTTCTGCAGACCACTGTGGTAATGTGGGTTATTTGCGTTAATGTCACCTTCCTGTCAGCTTTGACTAGTCTCACAATTCTCCTCGGATCACTCTCATTAACAAGGCATTTCTGCCCTCAGAACAGCCACTCACTGGATGTTCTTTGTTTATTGCACCATTCTCTGCAAACTCTGTTGTGTGTGGAAATTCCAGAAGATCAGCAGTTTCTGAAATACTCAAACCATCCTGTCTGGCACCAAAAATCATTCCACGGCCAAAGTCACTTAGACTTCACATTTTTCCCCATTCTGATGGTTGATGTGAACATTAACTGAAGCTCCTGACCCGTATCTACATGATTGCATGCATTGCACTGTGGCCACACAATTGGCTGATTAGACAATTAATAAAATATATTTTAATACATATTTTTATATTTCACTGTAATTTACTTAAATGTGTTTTTATTGCCTGTTGTATATTATTGGGGTTGCATAATTTCACTCACTGTGAAGGTTCAATACAATAATTTTGCCGATTTATATTAGATGCATTACTGTACTGTAACTTATTGTAACAAAATGCTGCAGTAAGTTCACATTTTGACTTTACTACAATGTTTCAGTGATGACATGTGTTGATTCCTTTTGGCGAAGTGGGTTGTCAATGGAACAGTTCACTATGCATAGACCTTATGTTTTAAATCAGACCATGAATCCTGTTTTACTAGAGAAAATATTTACAAATAGAAAAAAAGAAGATGGTACACTGAAGGTGAACTTTAACCCCATCCACGCTCACCCCTTTTGGTTGAGTCGTCGTCATCCCAAATTATTGTTGGGTTTATATAATAATAAAAACTGCGACGTAATAAAACTGCAAGATGGCGATGCCGATTGTTAAACAGACTCTCCGCTTGCGCGAACAGCACTTTATATTCTTATCTGTCTCTTATTTGCAAAGCAAGGTAATGGAACAGCAGTGAGTAATCCTTTTTGGAGAGCTTTTTTGACACCTTGGGCATGCTTTATGAAACATCTCAGAAATCTGAATAAAACACACTTGAAGGTAATTTTTGTTACATTTTGTATAAAAAATGGGGTTAGTAGAAAAGTAAGCTTTTCTAGTCATTCAGTCATTCATGTGTCTGGACTAAAAGATATGCAGATGTTTTTATTTGGAGAGATTTGGGGACACTTGAGCACATCTGGGTACAGTTTTGGCAAAACTATAAAGTAATTCTGGGTTGGTCCTTGAATTAGAAATGGAGATATTCAGTGTTAAAATATAAAAACACAAGGTGTTTTGATTCAACCATGTGTGTGCACAGGTGCATATAGTTTTTGAGATATTGACACTTTTATAGGACAAGTACAATTGCCTTCCAGGGCCCAAAGTGGAAAGGGTTCATCCTGGCAACTGTAGTCAGTTGCAAATTTCACTTGGCAGACAGGCTAGGAGGAATAAAGTGCCAGCACCTCCTAAAATGAAATTTTATGGAGCAACGCTAAAAATAAATAGAAAATCATCTCACATCTCAATCATTTCAAATCAGTTTCTTCTCACACCAGCATCAGCAGTTTGTTCATCTGATTTATAACAGCTCGAGCTGAGTGTTCATTACCTTGTGTAGACAGGGAGAGCGTCTAAAATCTAAAATCAAAAATAGAGATACAACTCGGAGAAAAGAAATCACATTTCATCTGGTCAGCTTCACAGGCGAACAGCTCGTGATAAGTTTCTCAAACAGATGGTTTTGCTGCTTGAAGTTATTCACACTCTATGAAATAGCAGAGGTGATGCCAGGAAAGGATACTTTCAGCTGGTTGAAATGTCTCAACATTTTATGGGCAGGTATTGTAGGGGCTACTCTGAATCAGAGGCAAGCCACCCTCACCCTAATGCTTCACTACCACATTTACAAGTTTTATGTGCTGACAACATAGGGCCATTTTGATTCTCTCTTATGTAATTTGGCTCCTCTTGGATGAGATCAGACACACCTGCAACAGACACTTGATATAGTGTTAAAAAAAAGGAAGTTTTCCTAAAGGGTGTGTTTCCCTATGGGTATCACAGCCTTTATGTCAGTGTCGATGGGGAACCCTGGTAAATAACTGAAACAAAATACTAACTATTTTTGTGCGTCTTCAGTTTGTGGCACACCTCACAATCATATTAACCACATGCTGGGCTAATAGTTTGTTAACTTTCTCAGTACAATGTAGCTTGTGGTTTGCCACTTGAAAAGACACTTAAGTACATGATAGGTCAGCATATGAAGAAGCTTGTGTTCTTGGTTGGGTCATGCAGATACATGTGACTCTCACTTGGCATCTCATTTTGCAGAAAGCTGATTGGAGGACAAGCATAATTCTTACTGGCTACAGTTGGGTCACCGGTGATTGGAGGAAAAGCATACAGATGCACAAAAACTAAGAAACTGAGAGAGAGAGAGAGAGAGAGAGAGAGAGAGAGAATAATATAGAGAGAATATTGGACAGTAACAGAAAATTGGACAGATTATTTACAGATGTTTTAACTGAAATTTCAGGGTCAGGTGCCATGATTCTATGATGAAAAAGTGCAATTTATTACCTGTGTTGTCCATGGAATTCTCTCTCCAAAGCAGGCTGTGCCTTTAAAAAGTGACTGATTATGGTACCGAGAAATTCCTGGGCTTATTACAAATCATCCTCAGCTGTGCATGCCTGTAAATGAGGCTGCTGCTGTCTATGGTCCTGATGGTCTCCCAGGCTATAGGAAACAGCTATGCCACATATACATATACATCCCTGTATGCCCTTCCCCCTCCACCACCCCTTGTGACTTCTGTATGGTATTATTTCATTTTCACCTCACTAAAATGCTATTTTCAGTGTGTTATACTGCAGAAATGCATATTTCCCCCATTCAGGTGCTTATAAGAACCACCTGGATTTCAAAACCATATTTAAAAGTTTTTGTACACCCAATAAATGTTGTGTGGATTAAGACAAAGTTCTGTTTTTTGGGAGTTTCTCCCATAAAACCAGGGAAGTTACTGATCTACAATATTAGAACAGTTCCACAATTGTATTTTACTGAAACAAATTTAACCAAATAAAGTACATTAATAAACAATATTCATTTTCAGAGATAAATTGGAGGCATTATTTTAATGCTCACTGATGTGTGCTGTGCCAACTACAGGCAAACAGTCATGACCACAATGCAATTTAATGCATGTCCACTGCTAACTGGTATTACAGCCATGAAGCATACTTTACAAGGGTGCTAATGGCTACACCTGAGCAAGAATGAGAATTACACCTTTAGGTGCGAAGCAGTGAAGAGACCGTGCTCTTTAGCGGTCATGTCAGGTGTGGAGGCAAACTGGGTAACTGTGGTAACACAACCCCCCCCACACTCCTTCCTTCCCAGTCATACACATGCACACGCACTACATGCAAATTCAATAGGGTAACTGATCAGCCTCCTATCAGCAGTGAATATAACACTGATTGCTACAAGGGAAATGTCGACAAGACCGAGCCACCCACAACGTGCCAGTAGAGGCTTTGGGATAAGAGCTAGCCAGGATGTTTCTAAGCTGATGTGAATGTTACTTCTGTTTTTAATGAAGGTTGTTGCTAAGCAGTGGATTTGCCGTAGAATTTAACAGTAATGAGAAGGACTGTAAAGATGGTAGGAATTGCTCACAGAGGAATCTAGCATTGTCCCTAATGGCCAATGTTGAAGGAAGAGAGGAGTTTTGAACGGTCTCCAGCTGCACTGGGAGTGGTTCGCCTACAGCCCGATGCCACCCTGTTTAAGTGGCTACAGTGAGATAGCACATGTCACTAATGTTAGCCCTGTTAGCCCTCACAAGCGCTGACATTCCACCCTACCCCCCTGCACTCCAACCCCCCAGGCCTGGGGTATTAAAGGCAGCAGCCACACTGCTGACAGGCGGAGCTGTTTTTAGCAGGGAGCTGAAGGTCAGTGTAGTTGTAGCGGATCAGGTGGATCATGGATCTGGCAAGGTGCTGGCTTTTTTCGCTGTCTGGTCCAAATGCAGGGCACCAGCTCTGGTTCTGGCTTGGGCTCATTACATTGCATTTTAGGCATTTGGCAGATGCTTTTACCCAGGGTGGCTTTCATACTTTCCTTTTGCACACAATCCATTAATACAGCTGAATATTTACTGAAGCAATTCTGGTTAAGTACATTGCTCAATGGCAGTGCCCCTACTGGGAATTTGGAAATTGAACCAACAGCCATGGAGTTGCGCATCAGTTCCCTCACCACTATGCTACATGCTGAAATCAACTCAAAGTTCTCACCAGATCATTATTGATATTATTGACTGTAGCAGCTCTAGGCCTGAGGGAATATGGCTCCACTTGGCTGTCACTGCAACCCGCTATTTGCTAGTCCAGCTGTGCTTTCTGTAAGCAAGTTTACCACAAACACACACACCCACACACACACACACACACACATACACACACACACATACACTCACACATGCACACACACACACGCACCCACATACACGCACACACACACACACACACATACACACACACACACGCACCCACATACACAGGCCTCCACAATATGCTTTCGGAAGCATTTATTTTTCGCTTGTCCAGAAGTCAAGTGCAATATGTTGGATAATTGACATTTCATGAATGGTGAATCAGACCTGGTCATTTCAGATACATTAAATGTTTTTGACTGAGCCTGCCTGATCAAGTGGAATCAGCCTGAATGCACAACACCACCCATCAAGCTCTCAGGGCAGGCTCAATCAAGGCTCAAGGTGTTTGAAAGGATTTTGTTCAGATATATACTTATATAGCTTGGCAGCATTACCTCATTTGCCACTTGGCAGCATTTCTTTTACAGAACATTTCTTACTAGTCAGTAACAAGACACATCATTGATACATTTTAATCTGTGTTTTGTTGTTCCAAAGAGAATGTTTGCTTGAATCCTCAGCAGCTTACCCAGTGGTGAAGCCATTAAAGAATTGCATTGCTGCCTGGCTTTTCAGAAGAGAGGTCAGGATAATGGATAAGGTGCCTGTGTGAATTACACTGAAATCATGCATTGTCTAATAAAATGCTGTAAGTTGTAAAATAAAATGCTATAAACAGCTTTCAAACTTTCAATAGGATGGGCGCACAAGTAATTTGCATGAAGGTAAAAGTGTTGAAGACTAGTTTTTTTATTTTGTTTTAATAGCATCTAAAATGCATCTTTTTATGTGTTGAAAATCTGTCAGGGTTTCCTCTCTATTGTCTTTCTCAGTAGGCCTGACCACACATACTGTATTTAAATAGAATCAGCATTTGCACAGGTACACAACTACAACTGAATCATCAATGACCTCTTCCCTTGAAAATAATTCTCTAGAATAATGTGAAGAAGCAAAGAAAAACTGTACTATTGAGAAAATTAGTTATGGTGTTAATATTATAGTTATGGATAACACCATAACTATAATATTACGGCATTCAGATAACTCTTCATTGTGACAATGCCAAGCCTATGAGATCCTTTGGGATGGGGTTTATGGTACAGCCTAGCAGCCAATTGCAGCCCCAAGCACACCGTCTGTGGTCAGTTAAGATGTCCCAGAATAGATACCAACACAAGATGCCGCACTGTTTTTCATCAACATTTTGTTGTATCAGTTTTGTTTTATCTGTTTGGGCATGCATAAAAGGTGTGTGCCAGCCTTCTTGTTCCTTGCTGAATACTTATATGTTATCTGGCTAGCTATGCAGTTCATCCCCAAAATGTCCTTTGGCATCCTAAAGCTACAAAGGAGGAGGAAGGTTCCATCCATCTATCAATTTTCTTAAACCGCTTATTGCTGGTCAGGGTCATGAAGGGTCGACAGGCAGGAAGGTCGCCAATCCATAGCAGAAGAGAAGGCTCCTTTTTTCTTTACTTCTCATTGTCACCGGGACCACATTATTATTTATTATTATTATTACTATTATTATTATTGTTATTCACTCGTAATTATCATTGCCTTCTCAGGCAACAAAATGCGTCCTCTGCATTTAACCCAACCTAATTACTTAGGAGCAGTGGACAGCCATAATGCGGTACCTGAGGACCAACTCCAGTTCTGTTGTCAGTGCCTTGGTCAAGGGTAATGGCAAGAGCACACCAAGTGTCTTTGGACTGTGGGAGGAAACCGGAGTACCCGGAGGAAACCCACGCAGACACGGTAAAGGACTGGCAAATGGCTAGGTCCCATCACACCCTCCAATGAACCAAGATGAAGACCACCAGGAGGGTAGGGGGGATCGAAGGTGCATTGGACAGCTCTGTGCAGAGATGAGTCATCTTGAGGAAGCATGTTACACCTGCAATAACCTTTATTGGGAAACCCCCAGAGCTCCGATCGCCAATTAGCGCTGACATTTACAGGAGTGCCTATTACAGTTGGATTTCACATCGGCTCACCAGGGAGAAGACAGGTGCTCACAATGGCAGGATTGATTGGGTCAGAGTGCAGATCCATGAATCGGGGAGGGGGTTAAAGAGGTATATGAAGCCATTATCATTGGGTTGAGTCAATCCCATTGCTTGCACTGGTAGCTGATCTCCACCACTCCATACTTAACCAACAATATTATTTTCTTTTTAAGACTGATTAAAATTGATTGTTAAATGGTACAGAGAATGATTGATTGATTGATCACTTGACTGGTTAATGGGCAGGGTTTTGGTTGACCAGTTGGTTGATTGCCCTTTTTTGATTTTTTTGAAATTTTCTTAATGATCATGTTTTCCCAGCAGTAGAGGCACAACAGCACTGGGAGAGCATCAGCGTGTAACCCACAGCCATCCAGGGTGGATATCCAGTAATATGACTGCCTGTTTGTCTATCCACAGATCTCGTCAGGCAGCAAAGCGGCACTGGCCAATCTGACCTCTGGCGACATCATCTCCGCCATTGATGGGGTCAGCACAGAAGGCCTAACCCATCTGGAGACTCAGAACAAAATCAAGGCCGCCACCCATAGCCTGACACTCAACATGCTAAGGTGCCCAGCTCTCTCTCTCGCTCTCTCTCACACACACACACACACACGCGCACAAAGACAAGCCCGCACGAGTACAACCTGCTGCACACAACAATTATTATTTTGTGTCATGTTTGTCCTGTTTAATTTTATGTTTGGTTTTTATGGTATTCTTGTTCAGATAAACTCTTTTAGCAATCTATTATTCTTCATAGTTAGTGTGTACTTTAAAACTATTAATTTTGGTGATGTCCCAAAAATGTATTGCGAGCCAGACAAATGGTAAAAATGGCAGGCATTTATATAGCACCTTTATCCAAAGCGCTGTACAATCCATGCTTCTCCATTCACCCATTCATACACACACTCACACACACCGACGGCAATTGGCTGCCATGCAAGGTCCCGACCAGCTCGTCAGGAGCTTGAGGTGTCTTGCTCAGGGGCACTTCGACACAGCCTGGGCGGGGGATTGAACCGGCAACCCTCTGACTGCCAGACAACTGCTCTTACTGCCTGAGCCATGTCACCCCCTGAGAGATACAACAATACTGTTAATGGTGGGCAGGGACAGCTGATGTTGCTTGTATTCACTCTGTGCGCATAAAATGGGGTAAGCTCCACTAAATTACTTGTAATGTACTATAGTGAAGTATCCATGTAAGACCCATTTGTTGTTAGACGCCCGTTAAAATCATGGTCCATGGCCAACATAGCAATAGAATATGGAAACCAACATGGCATCATTTAATTTACAAACCTTTGATGCGTGACTCCAGAGAGTCAATATCATGCACTCAGACTGCTCACTCTGGTTGATTTTATTGGACAGTTTCTTCCAATCCATACTATATTGTAGTTCCGTTAGGTCTCTGCTCAGTTGGATTTGGTTTTGTTTCATATCATGAACTCCTACTCTTGCAGACTAATTGGCCGTGGTTCATTTGCATTTGTGAAACGGTCATGAACATGTTTCTGCTAGTTCATACCTGTCGCTTAATAAGCAGCAGGAGGTGTGTTTGATAGTTTTTCCTAGCATATCTACCCCACGGTGTTTATAGAGCTCCCGCAGAGCTCCTGCAGTCAGACGCCAAAGCACCTCGCTGGAGGAACATGCAGCAGCTTCATTTACATGGATGAGTCATACGCATGACTCACATCCCCATTCATCCCCACTGGAAAATGTGAAATGTAGTGTTGTGAAAGGAATATCAATGCAAGAGATCAAGAAAATAATAAAAACCACATGACAAAAAACTTAATTGGAGAAATTACATTTTCTTACAGCATTTACAATGAAAACAAATGCCTGCATTAGGAACTTATGAGAGGTGTAGTCAGTGGGCTGTGTAGGTTTTGGAGTAAGCGTAACAGCTGATATGTTTCCCTGGGGCATTGCCCCACATTCACCTCTAATGAACCTGCTTGTTTCATCAATTACTGGTCCCCCCTAACACTGATTATTCCTGGGATAAATGAAAGAGCAAGTCCACTCCATTTTCTTCTTCCACTTTCTGCATTTTCTTCCTTCCTGCATAACAGAGCAGTCATTTCCCTGGATGGAAGGGTGGTGGTGATTTATTTCACTTATTAACCAGAGCTGTGTTGATTGATTAGGAAGGGTAGGAAGAGGTGGTGCAGGATGTGGTAGACTAGGCAGTGGGGTGCAGTTGACAGAAGGCACATATTTTTACCTCATTGTTTCCTTTCCTTGTGTCCATTCCTAGCTCCTAACTCCACCCATCAGAGGATGCAAGGAAAGGAAGCAAGTAAATTGATGTTAGGACAAAGGAATCAAGGAAACGTGGGCTCATTTCAATTACTCATATGTACTTGCTCAAGAATTCTTCGGAAGTGTTTAACATCCCGCTCCTTGCTCCTTCAAGGAGCATTTGATGGGGTAGATTGTCCTTATAGATGCCAGACCTAAGCAAACAAAATTAGCCCAGTATAATTGATCTGAATCTTTTTGTGTAGAAGTGTACAGAAACATTATCATGTGAACTTCAATGGCATGTCAACCCTGGTAAAGGAATATGAGAAAACCTACAGCAAACTTAACTCTGATATACTTGCAGATCGGTTTGCAGGCTTCTGTTTCAAATAGACATTTCTGCCAGTTATTACAGTAGCGTAACCTAAGCCCTTCCCCCACATAATAAGCAATTTGTTGGGAAAATAAATGTTTTCATTAGTGGTTCATCTACAGTGCGCTGAAATCTGGTTGAAATGCTGTCCTTTGCTCTGCCTCATTAGTGTGAGCTCATAAATAATTTCTGCGCTGCCCATTTTCTTCTACCATGGATAATGTTCAGTTGCAATGTTATTGACGATCTGAAGACTTCTAGGCTGCCCTTAAACAGTACCGATAAAAATTACTGTTAATCAAATCCTTGGGTTTTGCCTACCAGTGGGAGGCCTTGTTTCTCTCATTTCTTTCCCCCTTTCAATTCAGTACTTTGCCAGCCATGGCAGTATCATTAATCAGATCAGCAATTTGTCATTCTCTGCCCGGCTCTCAACCCCCCACCCTCCAACCACAACCTACCCCATCCCATACTCCAGCTCTCAAACTCCATGCCCACTGATGCAAAGAAGGGAAGGCATTATTTAAACATGTTAAAATACCTTTCTAGCATAAAAGGAAAACAAATTGCATCAAGGTATTAAAATGAAAGTTTATCTGAAAAAGGTTGTTATTCACCTCAAACTTACTGCAAGTTTCAGTAACATTCCATTGCTAACTGGGCAGATGGAAATGCAAATGCAACATCATTCAGGCATTATGGTTTGTAATAATATTAACCTGGGCTACTGGATGTTGGAATGGGTGTTGGATTTTGCAATAGCCAGTTCCTAACACTAAACACCACACTAAATTAACCATGGGCTTCAATCAAAATCTCAAAACTCCATCAGCCAAAAGGTTTGGTCTATGAATAGTCCTCCTTCACTGTGTTATCCAATCCAATTTCTGAGTGGGTTTTGTGTTTCACTCAGGTTGTTGAGGGGTAAGCAAAATCCAAAGACATAGAATATACATACCATTGCAACCAGCTACTGTGTAAGTGTTTGGTTTTTGGCTTTTAAAAAAGAGGAGAGAGGCAGTTGGTATGTAAAACAAAGATAAGATGGAGGACATAATGAAGGATCTGAAATATTCACTGCTGTGTGGTTTGAGGAATTTGACACAATGTGATTTTTTGTGGCTTGGCCATCACTTCTGAGCTTCTGATGCTCCTCTTTATGCACCACCATAGCCATTGTTTATCTCCAGGAAGTCACCCGTGTCATATACTGTCAAATCTGAAAGGGGACCTCAAGTACAAACTTGACCTGATAGAGAAACTTGTTGAGATGTATTAGTATTTATTAGTGAGATGAAAAGGTTTGCCCTTGTACGCAATTCACCTGACAGCAACTGATTTTCTATATTGACTCAAGTAGGAAATGCAATACATCGAATCATAGTAATACATCTCAACATCAAAGTTGCCAAGGTAACAATGGCTTCAGACCAGAGTCACAAGGCCATTCAGGAAATTTTTCTCTCTGGTATTTTGGTATATTCACACCAGAATGGGAACCCTCGGTCAAGGTGGTACTGACTGCTACAAATGAATTGCTTTCTGATATGAATAAGCAACAAACATTAACAACAAACCCATTAAACAAGAGCTTGTGAGGCAGAGTGAACAAGAATTTCGATCAATCTATCCAAATTGATTTTGTTGGTAAATGTAGGCTATATTCAAAGATAAATTGCTTGCTTTCTAGTAGTAATCAAAATGACTACAGTGGCCCTGATGAAAGCCAATGCTCGATAGTCCTGAAAATTGGAGGCCTGAATTGACACAATCCACTTTTAAAAGTGTTGCAAGCCATGTGCAGGCTTTCACATAACATAAAAAACATATACATTTAGTTATTGTAAGAACAATTGTTGATTTGTATTTTTTATAGAACTTTAGTTTTAGTATCAGTGTCAGATGTCCAGAGCCGGACTTTTGCAGTATAATTTTAATTTAACCACATCAACTTTATTTTTGGAAGGCTATACTTTCGTCACAATTAAAGAAAAGAAGTTAAAATGTTGTTTACTTGTGAAAAAATGTATACAAAATTATATAAAAGTTTGTCCAGAGATTTGATGTACAGCTAGACCTGTACTTGCTACTCTTTTTGTTCTTTTTTTTTTGCTCTTTTGCAGTGATGGGTGGGTTCTTCTGAACATTTCTCACCAGTTCTAGGGCCAATTTATCTGACCTTGCCTTGACTTCAACTGTTCCATTTATTTTCTAACAATGTTTCTTACAGTGGAAATAGGTAGTTTGAAATATTGAGAGAGTTTTGTTGACTAGCCTTCTCCTTTCACCTTGGTGGACATGAAGCATCTTCATTCTGAATCAATTCTGAAATTCTGAAATTCTTGGACAACTGTTTAGAGGAATCCATGGTTGTTAACACCAGACAGAACAGCCAGGATAATAGAAGGCATGGAGTTACTTCAGACAACAACAAGTTCCCCCCTGGAATTATACTCACCTGACTCATTGAAGCCCTAACAAATAAATCACCTTCTTTAAAAAGTAATCATCTTTTTAAAAAGCAACAAAGAATAATCCAGAAGGGTTCCCAAACTTTTGCACAGGGTCCTTTTCCTTTTTTATAATGAATCAACTGTAAAAAATGAAAATAAAAAGCTTTAAGATTTGTGGAAAGATCTCATGTTTAAAGTTCAGGTTTTCTTTCGATCACATACAGATTCATTGTAACAGACATTTAAACCAGGGGTGCCCATATTTTTAGTCAGTTTATTTGTTATATATTTTAGGGATGGGATTAACTCCAGCTGAAAAGCAGCAGCTTCATAGGCATTGATATCTGTGGTTTTACTGTCAATTTTTGTCCTGCAATTTTCAAAATTGTATTTGATAATGGACGGTTTTGCGATACTTGTATGTGCATGTAGCAGAAAAGCAATAGAGTTAAACAATATGAAAGCGCTAAGGGTTATAATATTTGTGACACTTGAAATGGATGGCCTTGAAGAACAAAAGATCAACACATTTTAGAAAAAGTTTTTGTACTTTACTTAAATCTACTAATCTTTACTCATAATATAGATTTTTAAGCATTAGTACAGTACAATAGTACAAAGTGCAAGGGCACATCAAACAAATCTTGATGTTGGATCATACCCAATGGCAACACCACATACGTTAATGAGTGTTAAAATAGGTGAATTATTAAAGAATCCAAAATTTATTAAAATCTGAAATTGGTGGGAAAATAGTAGCAAGATGTTCTGAAATGCAATACTATTACCAGTCAAAATAATTGTTTAGCGTTTTCTCACGTCATTTGTAACACTTTTCAAAGAATCACCCAAATAAAACACTTGCGCTTGCAGAAGTTGATTACTTAATAAATAGTGTAGGCCTACTAGCGTTACAGATGACTTAATATGGACCGCAATATGGACTGCATCATGGGATACGGGTATTGGGCCGTGCGTGCAGTCCTATTTTAGGTTGCGGCCTTTCTTTGACTTATGTTCGGAGTCACAATCTCCAGAGCTGTGTTGTGCACAGGGGTCTGCAGAGTGCGTGTCTTCTCACACTGCAAAGTCGAGGGAGTTTGGAGAAGGCTGACTTGAAAGAGCTGCATTCTGGCTCTTTCCTTTTCTGTCATGCTGTATATTTTCTGTTGAATACTGGTTCTCTTGCCACTGTGGAAATCCTCTGCTTTTGGGGAATTATGGATGGATTTTCTCCAGAACTGTTTTCTTTGATTCAACAATATATAGCATCCCAAAATATCCAAAAAGCACAATTTAAATGATAAAATGTAGCTGTGTAGGAAGGCATAGTGTAATTATTTGTTCAAAAAAAGCATTCAGCCAGACATCAGTTCACTGTACTCGTACATGGAATTCAGTTACATACAAAAAATGAATGACCATGATGGTAGAAAGAACTGTAAGTTAATTAATGCATTTTCAGGGGTCACTTCAAACAGAAAGACACACAATCCAGAAAGAACCTTGCTGCAACCCATCAGCAATTCAGTGGATCCTGAAATTATCTAACTAATTATCTAACTTAATTTATTAATTAATGTCCTGTGCCGTGGCATTTACATTGATCCAATGTCTAAAAAACCAACCCATTGCAGTATCCTGCAGCCACACGGAAAATGGCATTCAGGAGTTTCCCAGGACCACCCCCTGCCCCATCCCTCTCAGTACACTACTTTTCATTTTAACCAAAACTGTAATTCCCAAAGTGTGAGTATAGACTGAACAATGAATTCATTTCCCTAATGTTCTGTGGCAATAGCTTTTAAAATGGCGGATTACACTGAGTGTAATTTGATGGTTTAATTAGAGATAGAATGGCACTGGTGTTGAGAGCACGGAGCAGTGGAGTGATTGGAGCTAAACAGCTGCCTGGGAGAGGTCAGTGACAGAGTAAACCATGAATGAGCCCGGCCTATGTGGGGTTAGTCACGGTGAGGGTGCATAGATGGCAAACTCAATGGGTGTTTCCAGTGGCCTGAACTGAGTAAAGTGTCTGGGAAACCAGATCACACATGCAGGGAGTCCCCATGGCCAACGCTTAGCCTCTGACTCATTCACACAGTAGGAGTTTAACAGCCTTCTCATAAAACGAGCGGCGCAGAACTGTGTCAAATTTGAGTCGTCTCTGGGGGCACTGATACATAGAATCGGAGAGTCATTATTCCCGCTGTTGGTTGGGAGGTTTCAGCGATCCACCATTTTGTGAGGCTCATCGATCCTACAGTTCATTAGCCCTTAAGGCAGCCAGATATTGACCACATCTCCACTACGTCATTGAACATTCTATCCATTTAGCATGACACCCGCATTGCTAGAGCAACATACAAAAGCATGTACAGTACATGCATCCCATGCCTTTATAAGAATAAACAAAAACAAGCACTGTAGTGAATACCCTTGCAGCTGATTACACAGAAATAAAAACAACAACAACAGAATTATACTATAAGTATGGTCAGCTTTCCTGACAGGGGAACTCAAGTATCCTCGCACCATATGCAGACTTAAAGGAAGATTTGGACAAATGCTAGGAGTCCTGCGAAAGTCTAGATTTGGTTTTGCCAAATAAAACACTGCTAATTATGGTTGTCCATTAAAGGTTTATTGTGTCCACAGCCCTTGGCTGAAGTCACAAAGGCCGTTGTTGTGGCTTTTCATGAATTTGTTTGTCTTTCTGCTTTAGGTCGAAGCGCCCAGCTCCTGTCCCCACAGCTACCCCGAGAATGGATTCCCCCATGCCGGTCATCCCACATCAGAAGGTAAAGAAACCACACCAGACGACTCAGTATGAGCGGCCATTATGGCACTGCACTACCCAATAAGAAAACAGGTCTGAAAAGATCCAGAGAGGAAGACAGAGAAGTAAAATGAGAGAGAGAGAGAAAGAGAGAGAGAGAGTGTGTGTGTGTGCATGTGTGCATGTGTGGTGCATATGTGTACAGTATGTGCATTTGAACATGTCTTCTCTCACACCTGCCTAAGGAAAATCTAGGTTGATACTGACTCTGAGAAGGCATTTCTATTTTATATCCCATTCCAAGATGATGTTGATCACAGAGCAGACAAACGGCAAGATCAAGACTTTCTGGTGGAGACGAAGAACGAACCCGGTGTGGGAACAAAAAGGGACTCTATTAATGACAGGGGAGGCCTGGCCAGTCCCCACCAGCCTCTTCATTATCTTTCACATTCATTTAGTATAATAGAGTGCCCCTAACTGCTGATGTGGGAGTTAGGTTCCCTCTAGTGGCATCGAAGTGTGCATGCAACATCGGTGAATATCAGGAGGGTTGCTCCCATTGTGACTAGTAATTTCTAATTGTTTAATGTACAGTATATAAAATAGTATTTGGACAGTGACATAATTTGTGTTGTGCAGACTGTCAGCTTTAATTTGTGGCAGCCATTTCTATTAGTCAGCCTTTTTATGTAACTGGACGATTTCTTGGCTTGCTGCATATTGTTTCATCATCAGTTCATGAACCAGAACACTAACAAAGGTCTAGATTTCATTCTAGGTGTAGCATTTGAGTTGGTTGATGTTCTCTCTCAAAAAGAGGATGAGAAAATCATAATTAATACATTAGCCAAAACATTGGGTTTGTCAAAATTAACTGGTTGGTACATTGCGAAAGAGTAAGGGCAGTAGCTCAGCCTTAGCAAACACACTGGTAGATCATGGAAGATCACTTTATTGGATTACTGAATACGTTTTCAATTGCAATGAAAAACTAATTTTGAACAGTTGAACAGATCAAGAACACTCTCCAGGATTTATGCATGTGTCAAAGTGCTGGACAGCCATACTAGCCTGGACATGCTACTGGAACTGCCATGCCTGTCTTAATTGATGATGTGACAGCAGGATGAATTCTGAAGTGTACAGAAACATCCGCTCTGATCCAACCAAATACCTTGAGACTACTCTACAGCAGGATAATAACCCCAAACATAATGCTAAAGCAAGGAGTTTTTCAGGGCCAGAAAGTAGAATGATCTTCCCTGGTCAAGTCAATCACCCAACCTGAATTCAATTGGACATGTGTTGCATTGCTGAAGACAAGACAGAAGACAAAATGCTAAACAGGAACTGAAGATGGCTGCCGTACAGACCAGGTGATCTATAGGCTGCAGACTTCAGGCAATCATCAAATGCAAGGAATTTGTAACCAAGTACTAAACATGACTTTATTCCAGATTATGTTAATTTATCCAATTACTTTTGCTCCCCTAAAATTGGGAACTATGTATAAAAAGGCTGGCTACTAGCTTCCTACTAGATATGGTTGTAAAAATCCTTTAATTAAAGCTGACAGTCTGTACTCTACCCATTGTTTTATTTCAAATCCACTGGGCTGGAGTACAGAGCCAAAACAACAAAAAGAGTCACTCTACCAATACTTCTGCATTTAATTGTGAATGATGATGATAAAGTAGGTTTTTTTCCCTAAAGCAGCCCGGATGAAGAAACGCCATTGCAAAGATTTCACATCAGCTTGGTCAGGACACCTTCCTCCCCTCGACGGGGTTACTGACCTAACTTTCTGACTTGCAGGATGTTGGCACTCCTGGCGGTACTCCTCACTCAAAGAGCATGTCGGGCTCCCTCACTCCATACTCTGCTTTACTGAGCCCTGTGGGAACGCAGGCCTGTGGCCTAAAGCAGCAGTATAACTCCCCTATTGGCCTGTACTCGGCCGAAACGCTCGAAGAGATGGCTCTGGCTCAGTGGGTGCAAGGAGGAGTGGCTTCTCCCGCGGGTATTCCTGTAGGGTACGTGATGAGACATGTGACCCGTGCCACTGAAAGGGGGGCAGGGCTCACCTGGAGTCATGTGGTCACATCTTTAACTGGAAGGTGATGAGAACAGCAGCACATTAATTCTTTAACCTCCACAATCAAAGTCAACAGTTCCTGCTTCGCACAATGATTTCATTGAGGTGATTTAGTTATGTGGGAGCCAGGGCAGTGGTAACAACGCTGGCTGCATCCCCCTGTTTCTGCTTCCAATGCATTTGTGATTTTAGACCTCTTATTGGATGCAACACTATCACATTATTGTGTGCTATGTGCATGCGTTCAATTACTGGTATGTTAGTTGGCTGAGCAGCCTTGTAGATAACCTTATTAGCTATAAATTAAGCTAACATGGCTATCTACCTAGCTAACAGTAGATAGCCCTTTTAGCTAGCAGTTTTGAGTTACACTAGACAGCTACGTACCTAGCAGTTGTGATTTTGTTAGCTTAATGTTAGCTTATTAGCTACACAAATATAGCTAGCTTGTGAGATGCTAAATTTGGTTAAATTCCTATCAAGTGTATCATATTTATTGAATGTTGACAATTTCATGTAAAGATTCCACTGCACTTATATATACTTACTGAGCACTTTATTATAAACACTATACTAATACTGGGTAAGGCCTCCCTTTGATCTCAAAACAGCCTTCATTCTTTGTGGCATGGATTCCACAAGCAAAAAACATTCCTTTGAGATTCTATTCCATGCTGACAAGATGGTGGGAGCACAGAAATGTGCTTTCGGTAAGCTGCTGTGCTCTTGGTAATATTAACCAGCACTTATAATTCATTACTGCCACAGTTCCTTGCACATGTCAGCCATCCTCTCACTGTGTCCGATTTTGTGAAATGGACTCCTCTCGAGAAGGCCTCATGAACGGTCTCTCTAACAATATCTGGTTCGAAGGATACTATTTCACTGTCGTGTAGCATTCCAGTCCTTATTTTGGGTTTTAGAAAAGCATGTTAATCATTGAGTCAAAAATCAGGTTTCATTTTAATCTAACTCAAATTCTAACTGAAAAATTCTAAAGTGAGGTCCAGTTACTGCCCACGATAAGCCCAATTACAACCGGACTAATTAGTCCCCCTCCAGTCTGAAGGCAAGAGGCACTGCAGTAACCACAGAGACCTAAAATAAAGACAGGATTGCAGATTGTGTGGACCTGTAAGCGGTCCAGGTGACCTCATACCTTGCTGCTAAGCAACAGTGCCTTAATGCACAGCATGTCCTCAGCATTGGGTGGTAGGGTTTCTCTCTCACTGCATCAAAACAGGAGCGCACCTGCTCCACGCGCTCCTTTAAAGGCCTCCGCCATGTCAGGGCTCAAGTTCCTGCGTATCCTAAACCAACCCCTACCCCTTCCCCTGCCCACACCCCCTGCGTATACTCTCAACTCCCTAGATGCAGTACAGTAGTCCTCCCTTTAACTTTGCTTGTACAGTGCAGTGTTATTTTCATGGGCGGAGGGTGCGGTCACACTGCATGTGGCAACACCATGTAATCGGAAATCCCAGAGGGCATTTCTTGCTTGTAAGGCTTTTCCTAACAATTTATCATGCTTAAAACATGTTATATATGTATAATTATAACACCTTTACAGGTACAAAGGGTGCTTCCCAGTGTATAGGATCAGTCCAATGCAACAAATAGTCACCCATGCAGTATACAAAAAGCAGCACAGTCAGTGATAAAATTATGCAGAATTTTACAGGCCCAACATAGACAGATAGAAAAACATAGACAACAGGTAACATGAAATAGACAATGTTAGAGGCCATGTAGAGCTAATGGTAAGAGAGAACATTTGTGTTTTGAAGGTGATTTGATCAGTGAAAGGGAGTTTGCCTGATGGGTGTGTTTTGGAAGAGTGTTCCAGAACGTAGCCACAGCCAAATGGAAAGATTGTGTATCTGTTAAACACTGAAAAAAAATAACTCCCCCAAAGGAGCAACTTGGGAATTCTGAAAATATAAGCACGGGACTGGATTCCTTGGAATGGTAAATGGGAATGGAAACGGGAAGCCGGGAAATGCAAATGGAGAACTTCACTGACATATAATGGAGTCAGAGCACATTATCCCTTCAAAGTCAGCATCAAGATTTTAAAGTGGATGTGCATGTGCGACTTTACAGGAAGCCAGTGTAATCAGAGTAGGATGTATGTAGTTATTCGCTACCAAGTTTCAGTTTAGGTGAGAACCCTATTAACAGAATTCTGTGAAAAGCGGGGCGTTGACATGTTTTCGCGGTGGTTTGACATGATTGGTGGTCGCAGAGCTTGGTGTTTCCCAGTCTCTGAGGCCTGGACAAGGGAGCATAGCTACGATGATGAACGGCTTCCACATTCCTGTCCTATTATAGAGGTAGAGGGGAAGGACATCACCTCCGTCATGCCCCCTCCCTGGACAAAGCTTTTTCTTTCCTGGTTTACTTCCTGAACTGCTTCCATAATTTGACAAGGAAGCTGTCCAAATACTTGTAGTAGTTGTCAAAGTCACAACGTTGCTCTCCCAAGCTGAGTGTATTCCTATAGGTTGAGCCACGACGTGGATGAATGGTGTTCTTTTATTAGCTGATTAACTATTCTGAGCGAGTAAATGGAGATAAACTTTTCACAAAGAAAGGTGTGCACTGTGAAACCTGTCCAAATCTGCAGGCAGTCTTCAGCATTCACACCTCTCTTCTGCCTTCTGCCTTTTATGTTTTCTGAACTTTTTCTCCTAACTCTGTGAAAAAAAACATCTGGCTCCATGAAGCATATGTGGTGACATGATGACTCCTTTTAATCCTTCTCTCTCTTTCTCTCTCTCTGTCTCGCTCTCTCTATCTATCTCTCTTTCTATCTTGCTCTCCCTAAATGTTGCTGTTACAGGTTATTGCCAACACTGCTGCCACGTTAGTACTATCTCCTAAGTTCTCTGTACTTAGGATTGTGTGAGGTGGAGCATGGTGCTTGACTATGAACATATGCTTTAGTTTATTTTTTTTGGCAAAGGTGCTCAGTCAGCAAGTGAACTGAGACATCACTGTCTACTGCATGTCCATGCGGAAAACAATGTGACCTTTCCACATAAGAGAAAGTGCACATTTGGGAATGTTATTTCTTGACATCTTTGACATCACTGATGTCTTTGGTGTCATGCTTTTTTGTGTTCAGAAAGACACTGAAATTATTAGATTTTCAGTGACACCTTTGATGTTGTCCTCTGATATCCTTGGTATCATTTTGATACTTTCCTTTGATTCCCTCTTATGTCTCTGTTGCTGTGACATGTGCTGACATCTATGATATGATTTTTGCACCATGCCACTGCAGGAGCTACTGTGTGTATGGCATGTGACCACAGGAATCCTGAGAGTGATGAATAGGGTTTTCTCTGGTGATAACATAGGGAGATCTTGCTCTGCATGCTGCTGGCTGTAAGGTGGCATGATTGATTCAATGAACTGAATGATTTTACTCTCATGTGAGTCTAATTCTCTGTATGGCTTAGAGAGCCTTATTTCCTGTGTTGCCCTCATATGCATGTGTTGCAGTTAGTGCAAATGCATGGTAGACGTGAGCTGCTTGTTATTCGGCTCAAATATTTTTATTTGTTTGTGTGATTGTGTCCGTTTTATTTCACATGTTGGTTGTGACTTTGTCAGTGTTTCAGTATGTCGACTTATATGGTCACCTTAAATATGATGCTAGCTATGCTGTACAGTACAGCCCATTTGTTTGCATATTTCAGAAATATTGTCGGTTTTCTAATTTTTATTTTGTAGTCCACTACAAGGCAGGCAAGGTTACATGGGGATGGTTCTGTAAAAATGAACAGCAGACTTCAATTTCTTTAGTAATATATAATTAACTAGTTCCCTCCCTTAAAACTGTTCTAACATTTGATCCAACCTGGCTAAAATGGAATCATAGCATGCTGACTAAGCAGGTCAAAGTTAAAGTTACTTTTGGCTCTCAAAAAGGCAGCAGCTGACTGAAAGCACAAATGTTTTGTCAGAGAAAAAGCTTTGCACATTGTTTAATTGCAGCATTGTTTGTGCTTATATTTGAAGTCAAGTCTTACATTTCTCTGATATCTTAAGGTAAGGCTTAACCTGTGCTTCTATGTTATTTCAAGACTTATTCTATGCACGGTCTCATCCCACTGTACCTTGCAACTGCACAGCATAACCTCTCAAAATGTTCTCCTCTCTTATTCTCTCCCTTCCTTTCTTTCTTATCTACTGCTCTCTCTCTCTCTCTTTTGCTGTCTTCTGCCTCTCTCCTCTCTCCATCTACCTTCTTCTCCCTCTCTCGTACGCTCATCACTGCCACCCTATGATCACATCCTCTTTGCAGCTCTGAGTATGTTCCCAGCTTCAACCCCAGTGTGCTGAAGGACTCTGCCCTCTCCACTCACAAGCCAATTGAGGTTAAGGGCCCAGGTGGCAAGGCCACTATAATCCACGCCCAGTACAACACTCCTATTAGCATGTACTCCCAAGACGCCATCATGGATGCCATAGCTGGCCAGGCCCAGGCCAGAGGCAATGAAATGTCTGGGTAAGACACCCCTTTCCCCCTTTGACCTGCATGGATTCCCTGCTCGCCAGCAATCATCAGCATCCGGCTGGAACTATGATTGGCTCCTTCCACTGGAGGGACAATATGGAATTTTTGCATGCTGTTCTTGATTTTTATTTGACATTTTTTCACTTTACCTGCATACAGTACATATAGCACTCAAGCTAAGGCAGTTCCTAAGGAGGCATGATGTGTGATTTGTGAAGTGTGCCATCTGTGAAAAAAAAATAGCAGTTGTGTATAGGGCATGGACCACTGAGAGTTTTAAGGTGCAGGGGTGCAGTGATGAAAGGCTGGTTTTAGAGAGAAAAGGAGTGATTTGGCCTTCCCTTGACGCTGTGACAGGCTAAGAACACAGAGGGGATACCCAGTACACTTGGTCACCATGCTAATAAGCAAGTAGCTGTGTGCTCATAAGTACCCACTCACTGAATCACTCACCTACTCATTTAATCATTGTCACTGTTCATTGTACACCAAGCAGTCATTACATGTTATGGATAAACAATATCTGTGGTTATCTCTTTAGCCCATGGGTGTCACTGCACCCATAGTCTAACTCAGAGTTTAAGCTCCTTCTATTTCCATACAAAGAGAGGAATTAACACATGGACAACTTGAGAAAATGTGCATGATTATTTGCTATCACTGCATGTTTTATTTCAATAAGGACCAGGGACCTTACTGCCATTGTATCTGCTGTCTACACACGTATGACTGTCTTTATGCCTGAAAAGACATACATTTCCATATGTGTCTGTGAAATATGAATACATACATGCATGCATGAGTGTCCAATATATCCATATGTGTATCACATGTGTAAATCAGGAATGACACTTGAATGGAGGTGTTCCATCGGCAAACTCATATCTACTTCTCCTTTTCTCCCCAAAACCCTCAACCCTTCTATCACCAAACCAACCAACATCCACACCTCGCCCTCCATCTCACTTCTGCTCCCCACTGCTCGTTACCCCTCCACCCCTACCCTCCCCCCCTGTGGTTTGGCCTCACCCATTTCCCGCCCTGGTCTCGCAGTGAGGAAGCTGCTTCTCCCCTGGCGTAAGTAGACTGATGGTCATCTCACAGTGGTCTCGAGTCTCTCTCCATCTCTGTCTTTCTAACATGCTCTTCCTGTCTTCTTCTGTCTTTAACTTTCTCATTATCTTAGCTTTGATCTTTTCCTTTCCCCTTCTCTCTCTCTCTCTCTCTCTCTCTCTCTCGCTCTCTCGCTCTCTCTTTCTCTCTCTCTCTCTCTCTCTCTCTCTCTCTCTCTCTCTCTCTCTCTCTCTATGTCTTCTGCTCCGTCTCTCCCGGCTGCTGTTCTCAATCCTTGTGCTGACACATTTCATTCTCCCTCGTGGTTCAGTAAAACAATCCCTGGCAGAGTGATGCATACTCTCACCTCAGCACGTTGATGAAGGAGTGCATTTACAACATTTCCAGCATGTTACAGTACAGTTACAGGGGGGAGGATCAGCTCAATCAACACTAAAGCATAGTAGTATCGTTGGACACACACACACACACACACACATAGACACACATTTACATGTGCACATTCACAGTTCTATTAGCACATGACTTGTGATGAAGTAACTCAACTGTCTCAGTAAAATGTTTCCAGTTCGAGTTGTTGTCCAAGGCTTTTACCACCATATGAACCTATTGCTTTCATTCCATTCACGTTCTATTAATCTTTAAGGATTGCCCATTTCAGGACTGAAGGTTGTTCTGAGAATGGTCCTATTTTGCCCTCCTGTTAAAGAAATGCTTACTTGGTATGAAAAAACCGGCAATATTTTCTTAGACGGGTCCTATATAACAATGACATATGACAACAAGATCCTTATGTCATTTTACTTGGTATGTCATGATAATGTGACTTGCTGCATGAATGTTGACATAACACTATATGCCTATTTGTGATTATAAACGTAAGCACATATGAATGCTTATGTCATGCTTATGTAGTGCTTATGAAGGAGATAAATAGCTCTTATGTAGGACCCTTCAAAGAAACTGTTACCCAAAAAACATATCAAATAAATACTGTTAGGTCAGATACATTGCAACCTAGGTGTGCTGTGAAGCAGTAGCTTTCAGTAACGAAGAAAACCATACATGACTGCAGGCTTGAGGGTGAGTATTGAGAGACCTTTACACAGCATTTCCTAGAGGCGCTCGGAACCATACAATCACTCATAAAGCCTCAACTTGCTCATAATCGCTGCCTCTCTTGAGCCATTAAGTTGCACGTAAAAGTGCGGTACGCTGCACTGTGCACAGGGTTGGAGCAGGAAAGACCATCTGTAATACAGCTTCATGGGTTGGAAGGGGAGGGGGGTGTCAGCGTTTGCATGGGGGAACAGGTGCAGGGGGTCAGATTAAAAGTCAGTGATGTGATACTGCTGTGGTTCTCTGGGCTGTGTGGTTGTAGCATGCTCCCTGTCCTGTTAAAGACTGTGGAGTGGGCTTTTTTCTCATCAGGGAAAATGGCAGGGTTAAAGTTCATACACCTGACATGAACACAGCTCTCTATGTTTATAATATAATACTAATTATAACTGGTTAAAAAAAAAGGTATTTCCATGGGTTGCGGAAAGGTCATGCACCTGACATTGGCTCTCCCTGTGGTTGCAGTACGCTTCCTGTTAAAGACCGTCTCATAGACAGTGCTTCCCCAGTGTACCAGGCTGTGATCAAGACTCAGGAAAAGGACCCGGACATGGCTGAATGGGCTCGCCGTGCCGCCAACCTGCAGTCAAAGTCCTTCCGTGTCCTGGCCCATATTACAGGCACCGAGTACAGTGAGTCAAGTCTCCCTCTCAGCCTCTCTCTCTCTCTCTCTCTCTCTCTTTCTCTCTCTCTCTCTCTCTCTCTATCTCTCTCTAGACAGAAATGAGACAGGGTTCCCTGAATAACTGAAACCTTGCAAGAAAACCATTCAGTTATGTCAGAGCTACATTGGGGCTGATGTATACTGGTGAAAGCATACACTTGTAATACATAAGCAAGCTGCAGCAGCCATGACTTCATGGCCTATGTTTTTCTCAAGACTTCTTCATCTTAATTATTTCTTTACCCATCCAACTTGAAAAAATTATGAATATGTGGGATGCAGAAACATTTCTCCTGCTTTCTCTTTCTACCTCTCTTAGTGCAAGACCCAGATGAAGAGGCCCTAAGGAAATCAAGGTAGGCCATCAGTAGTAGTGTCAGTGGTGGTGTTTGAGTCCGTGGCCTTTTGGATATTGCATGCTCATTCCAAAAGCATTTGCAATACTGTTACACCCGATATAGTTGCATACTATACCAGGGCGACATGGCTCAGGCAGTAAGAGCAGTTGTCTGGCAGTTGGAGGGTTGTGGGTTCGATCCCCCGCCCGGGCTGTGTCGAAGTGTCCCTGAGCAAGACACCTAACCCCCAAATGCTCCTGACGAGCTGGTCGGGGCCTTGCATGGCAGCCAATCGCCATCGTGTGTGAGTGTGTGTATGAATGGGTGAATGGAGAAGCATCAATTGTACAGCGCTTTGGATTAAGGCGCCATATAAATGCCTGCCATTTACCATTCACTATAAAAGCAACTGAATCAAGTGCAAAATGATACCATTAAGGCAGTTAACGTGGTGCTACTTACAGTCTAAGATTCCCACTGTTAGAGCCCTAGCCATGGAGTTCACAACCCCTAACCCATCTCTTCTCCCTTGATTTTTTCACCCCCTATTTCTTTACATCCCAGGGAAAAGTTTGAACTGGAACTGAGAGGCCCACGATTCACCAAATTGAGGAAGTGGCATCACGGCCTATCAGCGCAAATCCTTAACGTGCAGGAATAAGTCCTCAGTGAAGGCGACAGACGGACAGAGTAACCGCATTGACGCAGACAAGTTGAACAGTTTGGCAAGAAGAGGAGCAGAGAGGGGAAGACTTGAATAAACGCAACTGGAATGTGTGTTAGAGTGGTAGAATAGCCCAGAAGAAAACATGAAACGCTGAAAGCCCTGAAAGTGCTTGTACTTCACTTTGTTTTGTGTTTTTTTTAGTTCATATATCCTTCCGCCACCGTAAGGACATATCCTTCAGCCAGTTAACAAATGGTAATGATGTAGTGCTCTGCTCTTTCCTTTTTCTTTTTTCTTTTGGCTGTTCAGCTGATCCTAAAAGAAACATATTACTACTGTACAAAAAAAGAATTATGAAAGAACTTATTGTATTTTCTCCCTTATTACGTTGTATTTTCTCCCGTACAATCATTAATGTAAGAGTTCATTAATGTGAATAAATACCACTTTAAATGAAGTGAGCCACATGGATGCTTTTGTGTCAGCTTTGTGCCTGAGTTGCAATTGGAAAACTTTTATTTTTACTTTTAATTTTTACTAATACTAAAACATTACTGCTACTACAACTTTTTTTCTACATTAGTGTGTCAGTAGAAAAGAACATAGACCACTTTTCTGATAAAAACCTGATTGCCACTTTCTGGGATTATCTGGAAAGTAAAAAAAGGACTGCAGCAGACATGTTCTCAGATATGCAGAAAAATTAAACATCTAAGACCATCTGCCTAAGACTTTTGCACAGTATGGTCTATATAGATTTAGTGACCGCTTTATTAGGTAGACCTGTACACCAGCTTGTTTAGGCAAATAATGCAAATCTGCTCACCTGCATCTAATATGTGTATCAGTATTCAATCTTTTTTGAGCTTATCTATTGACTTACGTATGTATTTTAATATTAAAAGTCAAAATGTATTAGGCCATACACTATAGATGTACTGAGTAACAATGTATGTCTTGACATACGTATGCATATACAAACAGAGCTGAATCAAGAGCAAGTGTCTGTATGTGCATATGCGTCTGTTTTCTTTTTTTCATTCTAATTCTAAGACCCTGTGTAGAGATTTCGTAGAAATATTAAATCAGTACCAAAAAAAAAACCACTCCTGGAAAAAAAGTTTGGGCTTGCTAAAGCATGTCTAATCACAACATAAGCAGGTTTCTTCTCCTTTTCTGCAGAAACAAAGGCAATAGAGGGAAAAGCATATTTGCATGTTTTAACAGGGAAGCAGATGTGGCACAGCCAAAGGGTGTGAAGGCTGTTGCCAACTGGACCATGTGCATATGTGCGTGCGCTCGAGGAGAAATACAAGTAATTTTGTTATTCAAACAAACTGAGCTTGCATGTAATCACAGGTCACATCAGGCCAGCCCAGGCTGTTAATGATAAAAGCATTAGAGGGCTTGGCCACGTATTTACATTTTTCTTTTCTCAATATGAGATGACAGGCACACAAAACAACATTTTCTACCGACTCTCTATCATCACCCAGAACTGATTACAAATCTTATAATCCCAGGTACACATGTGCCTAGTTTAGCAGGATTACACCCTGTGGCATCAGCATAACGGCATTTTACGTAACTCTCCCTCCCTCAAAGGGAACGGAGGCCATCAATGCCTCCACCCTTGGCCACTGCCAGGCGATCAGTGGATTATGCTCCAGGTTTGGCTGAGTTTGTCTTGTTTTCCAAAGGCTTTTTTCCAACTGCTTTTTCCTCAAAAAGGCTTTGTGTTGAAAGAAGTGTCAATGAAACGGTGGTTCAGAGAAAAAAATTCTATGGAATCTGTTGAACAAAGTTGTGCGCTAAACTTAGTTAGAATGGCAATATATCAGTGCACTCTGACATTTCTGCAGCAGGGCAGCATATTTATGGTCCAGGCCTGATACAGGATCAATCTTTTAACTAAACAATATCGGGAAGGATTTGAGTTACATCACCTGACATCGGCTGTTTGGGTCCAAAAATATGGATCTACTGGATAAATAGTTGCCAATCTCTGCCAGTCTCTGCATCAGTAAGGATTATTATTATTATTAGGTGGTACAAGTATGAATAGATTCCTGGGCTTATTCCAAACAAAACATATATTTCCGATTTAACTTGCGTCTGCCAAATAATCTTTCCATTTTTAATTTTTTCAAAATTTGGTATCTTCCAAGTCTCCAATAGGATGTTCAAAGATCAAAAGATATCTTTAAAAACATGGCCGCCATCAGTCAATCAGATATAAACAGCCATTTGACAGGCTTACTAATGTTCAATCATCATGTGTATGTTCATTTCTAGACTTTAGGGGGCGCTATAGCAGCTTTAGCAAATGTGCATGATTTCCAAGAGTGCATCTTTGACTACGGTTATAGGAAAATCCTGTAACTTACATCAGTAGATCCTCCTACAGGTGAACAACTTTGCTAAAAGAAATTATGTCGGCATCCCTTTCATTTTTCCACCATTTAGAAAAAAATTAAAAATAAAATCTTCTTCTATAAATGTAATTTAATCTTCACCAAATTTTTACATAGAGTATGCTGGGATTTTTGGGATATTACAAACCATTTGTCCATGACCGAACAATTATTTGTTGCGGGTGTAGCCATTCACAGCTGTAAATCTTACGTCTTATCCTTACCAAACACCTATGTAGTCTATGATTCTCTGGACAAATTATATATGCCTATAGAACTTTGGGGGTACTGCCTTCTTAGACCAAGCTTCTTAAAAACGTCACTGCTTCCTACTGGCACAGTGGTCCAGAGATTAGCTCAATTGCCATCAAGAAAGATTTGAATCCAGTCTGTATGTTGTTTGCATGTTTTCCAGGCACCTGCGTCGGTTTGCTTTATTGCATTTGATGATCTTACCAAGGTCCAATCATCTTGAAATTTGGTCAAAGTGGACTACTGGTCAGTGTGTTCGGACAAATACTTGGTGACAATTGGCCAATAGGGTCATAGAAGGTCATGTCTGAAAAAAATATGGCCACAATGAGCCAGTCAAAATTCAGCAGTCATTAAAACTTGGTGAGAATTGACCAATCGGTAGCGCAAAGGTAATACGTACAGTGGGGTCCAAAGGTTTGAGACCATTAGTGAAAATGCTTCTATTTTGCATTATTTTCTAATGTCATACAAACCTTTTCATTATTTTATTATCAGCATAAACATTTAAATGAAAAGTTGAATTTATTTTACTTAACGGCAACATGCACTCGAGCTGGCATGGACTCCACAAATTGGTTCAAAAACAGATGATCCATGTTTTTCCAGCATTATTTGACAATGTTCAAAAGAGCATCTTGTGATATTACTGAATGCTTGTCTTCAAGTGCCCCCATAAATATTCAATGCTCTTCTTTGGTCTTCAAGTAGTTCTTGCACAGCTTTGAAGTACAGTAATAATTTTCTAAATCTTAAAACTTTCTGTGTATTTACACAATTACATGAAAGATACATCCCAGGTTTTCAATGTGGTCTCAAGCTATTGGACCCCACTGTATATCAACATTTCAAGTGCTTCAACACATGTATTTATCACTGCGTTTGCACTGTCATCAGCTTTATTGAACCATATGTGTCTATGCCTGGAGAACAAATGTGCTTCAATGACCCACCATGTCCCCCATATTGGATTTCAGCAAATTTCTTGAGAAACGCTTAAAATGCTTCTTCTCCTAGACAAATTTGCATGAATATTGGGTACTGCTTCCTTAGACCAAGCTTCTTCCAAAACATCAAACAACAAACAACCCTGCTGGTGGTCCAGTGGTCCTGCCATTTTGAATGGTTAATTTTCCAGTTTTTCTTTTGTCATTGACAAAACTTCAGGCCAGCATGGATGGTGGCCCAGTGGTTGCCAGGGCTCTTTCTGTGTGGAGTTTGCATATTCGCCGGGTGCCTCCATAGGTTCCCCTTGTTGCTTTAATTGGTTTACAGTTATCCTACCAAAACTAGCATTTGTGAATTAATTGAGCTATTTTCCCTTAGTGTTAGACTGCTGTAGTAAAGCTACAGGCCAACACTTGAGGGATACAAAGTATCTATATATATGTGTGTGTGTGCTACCATACAGGTGTGGTTCCTGAATTAATAACGTCATTAACATCCCAGAATATACCTATATACGATAAGTATATATACAGTATAGTTTGACTGCATAAAAGATGAGACCACAACGACATTGAAACAGGGATGAATGTTGAAACACATTGGTAAAGATTCAGTGATGAGGACAGCTCAACCTGCTGATATTTTACAAGGAACAGACCAACCAGGGTCAGAAGAGCAGACTCTCTTGCCACTATGGAACTGGCAAGCAACTGTATATCAGCTGACTGTAAATTTCAATCTAGAACCTAAGCAGACTATTTCATCAACATCACAGAGTAGGGTACCATAGTCAAGTTGCAGCGCACAAACCACTCATGACCCCTGGCATTGTACGCTCACAAGTACAGTGGTGTTAAGAGCACAGAGTATAGGAGGGAGAACTGTGATGTGGTCAGATTAATCATCCTTCACTATGTTCTTGACAACTGTGCAGTTGTGGCACCAAACAAGAGTGTTTGGTTTCAACAGTGAACAGGTTCAATGGTTGAAATTTCCGAAATGGTGCATGATGCATTTTCAAGGCTTGTTTCATGTACACTCACACTCAAGGCAAGGTTTCTCATTCACCCATTCACACACACACTCACACACCAATGGTCTCATCAGAAACAATTAAGGGTTAGATGTCTTGCTCAGGTGGGTAGCACTGCCGCCTCACAGCAAGGAGGTCCTGGGTTCGAATCCCCGTCAGCCGGGGCCTCTCTGTGCGGAGTTTGCATGTTCTCCCCGTGTCTGCGTGGGTTTCCTCCGGGTACTCCGGTTTCCTCCCACAGTCCAAAGACATGCACGTTAGGCTGATTGGAGAGTCTAAATTGCCCGTAGGTATGAGTGTGTGAGTGAATGGTGTGTGTGCCCTGCGATGGACTGGCGACCTGTCCAGGGTGTATTCCTGCCTTTCGCCCAATGTATGCTGGGATAGGCTCCAGCCCCCCTGCGACCCTGATCAGGATAAGCGGGTTCAGATAATGGATGGATGGATGTCTTGCTCAGGGACACTTTGACACACCCAGGGTGGGATCGAACCGGCAACCCTCTGACTGCCCTTACCTCCTGGGTCAATGTCTCCCCTGGTGTCACATCCTTCCTGTAGACGCATACAGATTCGAAGCCATGGCAGATTAAAGTTACCCTGACAGCATGTGGTGGCTCAGCACCCTATTAAATAATTTCATTGCAAATTGTTATATTTCAGATGCTGTGTAGTATTGCACCACTAGAGGGAGACTTCAGCAGGTTACTGGTGCTCTGAATTTCTGTTACTTCAGTTCAGTCTATGAAAATCAATGAAAATCTGCCGAAAGCATGTGGGACTGTGTGGCACAGTTGGAATGGCATTGAACTCTCCACCTGGTCAGTGCATACAGCATGGCAGTCGATATTAATCAAAAAGTGGAATATGCTGTCATGACTTGCACATGATTGCCATGTGTCTTCAATGTCTCTTTCTTAAATATTTTAAAGTAAGATTTGACTGAGTAATTACTTTATGACTGCATTTTGAATCACTCCATGAAACATGAAAGCAACCAAATGTTAACAGAATGAAAGAAACTGAGTTACATAGGAAAACATGTGTGGAAATATCGTGTTAGGATCACTTCCACTTCCTCGTACAGTTACCACTTTCTTGAAAAATAAAACATTTAAAACCCTAAACGACAACAACCTCAAAGGTGACTTGGAAATTAAGACCTGGGGGGCGTTTCATATAGACCTGCTTTCACAAATCCAAGTTTAGTCTACGCAGTTTGTATTTAAATTGGTGGCATCAAAGTGACTCTTTTTTTTTTTTTTACTGAGAATCTGGTTTAATTGACTGGGACCATGGTTAACTTAAATCGACATGATGGCCAGGGTAGATTGAAATTTGCCTGCTAAATGGTTTAAGGTATGACTAGATGTGTTTCCATGGAAATAACTGCATTTGCATCGTGAAACCTGTAAGTCCAGGTTGTTGCACAATATTACAAAAAAAAATGCTCGCAAGCTCATTAATCTCTCTTCGTTAAACAGACTGCCTAGCCGCACCAAGCAACCCCGTGGTAGCTTTGCCCAGGTCACTAGGTGGCGTATCGTGGCTGTCGCGAAAATTCCCCCTTCCCCCTCAGCTCCTCTCTCGCGCTATCTCTCCGGTAAAAGTCTGGAGTGCTAGGACTGCACTGATTGGAGGGGTCGGAACACAGTGGATCACGTTTATGCATTTGGCTGGAATGTTCCCCCTGCAAGAGGCACAACCAGGATAGTAAGAGAAAGAAAGCACGATTGGTTGGAAAGCGACGCTACTTCAAGCTTTCCTATACAAAACGACTCTTCCTTGGAAAGTATATGTCGTTGCTACAGTTCCATGTAGATTTCCTAGCTGTAGCGACAAAAATATTTGGCTCATCAACAAAGTCTGGAGAACGGATTTAAAAAACGTTTACTGCACGAGAAAGCTAGGTGAGTGGGAATTCCGGATCTTTACGTATTTTCTTTCCGGTTGCGGGAGAAAGTTGTTGTGTTGGCGAAAAAAGAGTTGGCTAAATGTTGCTTTTGCACCGTAAGGACGACTCGTTTGTATTCTTGTGTAACGTTGTTGTAAGGTAGCTGAGTTAATTGCTCGCATATTTTTTATTTGTAACGAATTATGGGTGAATAATTGCGTAGTTGGCATTAGCGAGCTAACTTAGTCTAGTAGCCTAGGTTAGCCTGAAACAGAGTCGTCAAAACATTTAAATGTCCCAGGGCTGGAGTTGACGTATCCTCTATATTTTATCATTATTTAGTATTTTCCATTTTATATCGATTGTGGCAAAATTATGAAGTCTATGGGTGTATCGTAAATGTTGTTACAGGTCAGCGTTGCCAGTACACAAAACAGTCGCGGCAAAACTTGATACGTGGTTAGAGTAAGTTATGGTTGCAGGCAAAACAATGGGATAAAGTTGTAAGTTTTAAGACAGCGTTTTAACCAAGTAGCTAAAGTAATACTATTATGACTAGTTAAGTGGAATACTTGTTTTTTTGCGATTTAGATTACAGTCTTGACAATTGAATACATGTTGATTATCAACGTTTACGCTTAATTATTATTATTTTATCTGTTTTTACCGAGGGGGTTGTTTTATGTGCAACATTTTTCTCCAAACTCTATAATATTGCTCGATAAGAAACTCAGAAGATATCCAAATTGTCTGGCAGACCGCTGTATATGAGAAGGAAAGCCTAGTTATTTTTATTGACGTTCCCTAGGGCTTGCCACGTTTTGGTTTCTTGGAAGAAACTAAAACATCTTTATAATTTAGGATCAACCCAATACCATGTCTTTAACCGTAAAAGCCTCAAAATCAGTACATATCACATTCTTTGTACAACAGTTTAGCTTTATGGAATATCAAGCGTTGTACACTTTCTAATTGTTTTATATTTAATGTGTGTCTTTATCTTGTTTTGTATGCATGCACATTTGATGCCTTTTTTTTGGTGGATGTTTGTGTGGATACATCTCACACAATCTGGTTCCAATATGCTAAAGTAGTGTCCCAATCGAATGCGTAGCCCAGGTGTTTATGCAGCCTGTATTTTTGGGCTTGGTATGTATCATCTTAAAAGAGTCAAGTGAAGCAACAGGAAAAGAAAATGATATAGCCTATTCATGATGTGCAAATCATGATACATTTTGCTATATGTCACCCACTGACAGGGAAAATGTAACTGGTCCTTCAAACCTCTTTTTACAGTTACCTGGAACTGTAAAAAGTGACCAGTTGTACAAGTAGCAAACATCACATAGGCTAATGCCCAGTATTGTTTGGTCAAGACTGGACATTATTGGCTTCTATGTTTTTTTTTCTACAGCAAATAAAAGTGGGTTGCAATCGCTTGCTCTCTTTACAGTTCAGAAAGTGACAGTGAGGGGATTGGTAAGCCAGACTGGGATCCTTTTTCAGTTTTCCCAATACAAACAGGCCCGAACAGCCCAAACAGACTTAATGGGGTCTGCGTTAAGCATGTTTTTTCAAAGAGTAAAAGTTTTTCTGCATTTCAAACATGTCCCCAGCAGACCATTGTCTGATTGTATGTCTGGGTGATCTCACTTTGTTGTTTTTTTTGTTTGTTTTTTGTGCTGAGATGGCAGTGATTCACTATCACCTGTTATAAAAGGTCCCGGGCTGTGTGTGAACCTCCACAGCAAGATAAAAGAAAGGAGGTGCACATATTTCAGCCATGAGGTATACACTTTCAGAGACCTGAGTTCCAAGACTGCTAAAGAAACCAATTTAAGACAGACAGACTACACAAGAATTGAGTATTGGCCACAGTTCTACTGGGTCATTCTGTGAAAAATCAACCAGAGGTGTGGGAGTTCTCAAACTTTGTGTAAATGTTCTTTATATCTTCGATAAAAAATGTCTTCAACATTAGCCTCATTGGATTTGTTGTTCTAGAGCTATTGACTTTTAAATAAGGGTTGAGTCCCACCCAAAAAGCCACACACTAGTGGAAATTGTGATTTGTGTCGATTTTGGAGCGCCGTATCTTTGGCATTTAAAGCAGGGAAAACCCCTGAGAATGTGTAGCCTGACACAATTTCTTGTCTACTTTCAGATTATTTTGATTTTCATTATGGGCTACTGCTCAGAAAAAAAAGTTATGGCATTCAGAAATGATAAATTGTGCAATAACTTCACAACCCCCCCCAACACCACAGGATAATGGTTTGCAGTATACAGCATGCATTTACATTTTATTGTAAAGCAATTTTTTCCGCTTGTCTTGTCAGAATCAACCTTCACTGTTCACTGGTACAAGGGAGATAAATAAGTTGTGGTGTGGCTCACGGAGACTTATGAGCATTGTGCCGAATTAGTCATTTCTTTAAAAGCCGCCCTGGCTGTTTCATATTAACTCGGCTCTGTTCAGGTAATTGCGGTTGGTGGGTTGGTGTCCATGACGTGGTTGAAAAAGCCAGAGGAACAGACTTCCTGTCATTTTCGTTTTGAAGGCCTAAATGCGACATTCCCTTGCCTTCTGACAAATTAATGCTCTTGGGAGTCTTAAGTGCAGCACAAGGGCCAACCAGCAACCCCTCTGTCACGGGAAATACAGGGAAAACGAAGGAAACTTCAGGAATGGGAATGGGGGTGGGAGGGGGGTCAGAAGGTGTAAGGGGGGTGTGTAGCTGAGAAAAGCACGCAGGGTAGGCTACTTTGTGAGCTGTGGAGTGGTGGTAGCTGGGATTAAAGGCAAAATACATTTGATTTCCTCCTTAAAAGCTACTATTTTCTTCCACCCCCACCCCCCCTATAATATTGCCATTATCAAAAGAAAATAACATCAAAACCAGTGTTCTTTTTCTTCGTTCCTGGCCGTATGCAGCCATCTCTCCAGCAGGCATGTGCAAATGTGCTTTGAGTAGGGAGCTGGGGTGGGGGGAGGGATTGAGTTGCCTTAGAAGTGACTGTTTGGGGGGGTGGAGTGGACGGATCGCGTTTCAGCTCCTGAGGTTTTCCGTCTGCTCTTTGCTCCCCGGGTTGTCGGTGCCACGGCTGGGCCTCAGCTCACAGCCTGGCGGGCTCCAGCTCGCCTGGCACCCCCAGTTTAGTACTCTTTGCTATAATGTGTGATATGGTTAGAGGACACGCATTTGGAGGGATGTTTAACTATTCCTCCATGCAGTACATTTCAGAATCATTGAGATCCTTGGGATAGCCCCCTCATGGGATTTAAGTCGAGTCGGAGATGGTCATTGCAGAATATGGTTGTCGTTTTTACTTAACCATTTCTGTGTGGATTTTGATGTATGTTTGCCGCCATATTTGTCAGTAGGTATGGGGTGCTTCCACCATTTCGCCTCCAAACATGTTGATGGTGTGTATGGCCACAACGTTCATGGCCCTTCCCCCTACCTATAACCTAACACTGAGACCCCTCACAATTTCTATGAAAGGGTAGCTGACACTGGCCATAGCCCTCTTGCATTGCTCGAACTCACCGGATCCGGTGGCAGATATGCGGGTTATATCACGGCCATTTTGTTTTGAGCCCCCAAGACACTTCAGAGCCCCCTTTCCTGTCATTTTATGATTGTTCCCAACCTCCACAGGACAGAGCGCTTTCGGCCTTCCCTTTCTGAAGCGAGTCCATTCCGAATAATGGTGGGAATTTGTCCACACAAACAATACGGCAGCAGTCCTCAAATTCTGATGCAATGATGCGATGGGGCCCGTGCAGTCTCTTCATGAAAGCAGCAGTGTTCCGTCTGCCTTGCGTGCGTCTCAGAGTGCTTAACATGATCTGGCAAATGTGGCCTTTAACCGTTTCATGTAGCAATATCAAAAAGCTATTTTAAGATGCAATTGCAGGGACGGACCCGGCCCTCCCACTGCGCAGCAGTTTCAGCCCTTCTTGGCGGAAGCAGGATGCTGAACCGCCAACTTGTGGGTTCCGCTCTGCGCTGGCCAACTAAAAGGCATAGAGCTCCCGTTCCATCCACCGTTAGGAGTCTAAGAGTCTGTCGAAGGGAGCGAGTGTGACGTAGAGATGGCCTTATTTTTCTACTCTCCTACTCTCCACAGTTTCCCACAATGTTGCCATTGGCTTTAAGTGTAATTTAACTGTAATTTTTTCGTAGGTTGCTGTGTTATTGAAGTGAATAATGTGCACTTGTCAGCGTGTGAATGGTAAATGAGTGCCTGGTACTGATGGGATGCAGTGCATATTATCGGATCTTAATTCATTAAGAATGTCCTTTATTAGTGCCTTTTCTTAGGGTAGTTCCAATGCACAGTGGGGTTTTCTTTTTCTGATTGGCAAGTATGAGTGGGAATCTGCTGGGACCTCATGATACGATGTTATCCTGATACTTGTTGTGATACGATACTATTGCCATTCTTTCTGTTTTTGCAATTCACTAAGCTAAGCTTCTAAGCTCATTACTGCGATATTTAACTAATAACTTAACTATATTTTATTAATTTGTTCCTCACTTGACTGCAGGAGCATTCTATTATAAGAGTGGACATCTGGACACATTTGTTTTTACCCTAAATCAGGGATTGCTAGATTTAAGGTAGCTATATGGGAGATTTCACTGAATCATGATAAATTGCAGTGGTTTAGATTTTTGAAATCTGGCTTCTTGGGGTGCTGTCAAACAATTTCAGTGTAGTGTGTCAATCAAACAATAATTTCTATCCAACGTTGACATATCTTGTGCCCTGTTTCATTTTTATGGTGTACAGATGGCAACCTGTAAGAATAATGAATTTGAATAAGTAAGTAATTAATGTGCAGTGACATTTAGAGAATGAAAATGGAAGTAATCAATGAGAATCGTTTAACTCATCCAATTGCAGCACTATTAGCAGTTCTGAGCATGCAGCAGTTGTAGACCTTCTGCTGTTTTGTGCATGCGTTTGTGCATGCGTAATATGTAACGCTCTTACATTGAATATCTTGGTTACGTTAACACTGAGCTAGCGAAGTAGTTTGGTGTGAATATGTGCCATATTTCTACAATTTGGCAAGATTCCACAAACTATATCGTGCTGTATTGTTGGGCTGTGTTGACTCCCATCTGTTTTTGCTACGATGGCTTACTGATGGCTATTGATGGTGGGAAAACATACTGCGAGACCATTTTGACCCTCGATCCAATTGAATTTTAGAACAAAGTTGTGCAAGTGGCAGTGAAGGCTGGCTTGCTACTTGGCTAGAATGAGAGGGGCAGTAATGTCAGGGCAGTTTAAATTTCTTCCACAAGTGACCATGGTAAGAAAGGGATGATCCCCAGAGAGATGAGGTGGTTGTATGATGTCACTGCACTCTGCGGTGGTTCTTTGGAATCAATTGAAATCGATGTGTAATATGCAGCTTATTCTTTCTTAGTTAAAAATCTTCTGTGCCATTTTCTGTGTGAAGTAGGGGATATGAGCCAAATCCAGAAGCCTAGCTTGCGTTTAATTTTTTTATTTTTTTATTATTTTCTGGGAATGGTGTCATGTGATAGCTTCAGGAGGGGCTGTGTGGTTGGCACAAGCACACCTAACCTACCGTGTGTGTGTGTGTGTGTGTGTGTGTGTGTGTGGGCTTTTCCCTGTACAGGGCTTATAGAGCTAGCTCACTATACGCTGCAGCCTGCCACTACAGTTTCCCTCACTCCCAGCACACAGTATGGGCAGATCACATGATTGCACAACATATGTGGGGGTGGGATTCCCACTCTCTTCCATGGACTCGAATCAGCCAGGTGTTGGTGATTGTGTGTGTGTGGCTTTTTTTTTCCTGACTTGGGAATGTAGTCTTAGTTTACAGCAGGCTGGCGCCAGGGCCAGCAAGTCACCCTGGAAATGTGCAGTTCTCCCACTGTACCAGACGGGCCTCGCGAAGTGGCGGGGGCTGAGATGAGGAGTTTTATTGGCTGACAGCCTACTGGCCCCCGCAAAAACAGTGGAGTCTCGGTACCTTCCCGTGTCAGTCACTGGCCAGGTACTGAGAGCTAATCATGAGAGCTCTCGCGCTGGCTGTCCGCCCGGCAGGAAAAGTAAACACAGGCGTACAATGGAAATAATAAGCAAGTGCAGGCAACTGACAGCTTGCTTTTGCTTTGGGGCTACTCACTCTACTTTTTTTTTTTTCTCACTTTTCACTCTCCTTGTGTGTGTGTGTGTGTGTGTGTGTGTGAAGACAGCAACCGGAAGTAATGTACATCTCCACTAGCTGCCTGAATAATCTCCTCAAAGTGTGCCATATTCTTTCCTATTCCCTCTTTTCCTAACCTCCCTAAATTCACGCTCTTTCTCGCTCATCATTCTTTCTTTCTCTCTCTCTCTTTCTCTCCCTCACATGCCTGCACTGAAGCACACGCATGCACACAGCCAACACCGCCTGCATTCAGCTCTGTGATGTGGTGCAGGCTGAATGTACGTATTGGACCCTTGGCAGGGATGTCTCCCTGTAGAAATGTGAAATGTAGCTATAACTTGCACCAGATGTGACTGCTACACATATAGGAAATGTGTTTGAGGTTTGATGATTAACACACACACATACGCACACACACACCGCACCATGTGAGCATGTTGAGTTCAGGTCTGTAGTCTCACACTTACTAGATCCAGGAGTGATGTAGGGTTGATTGAGGAAATTTACTGTGAATGTGCACCATGTACACTCGCACAGTAAAAGGCTACGGGGTGCAGTATACAAAGACATGAGTAGGATTCATAGCGTCAGCAAATTACATGATATAGGCCTATTTTGTAATTGGGTGCATCGTTGTTGTTTTGGCACTGTTTTCCAACCCTATGTATAAAAATGGCTGCAATTCCTACGGGGGTCACCAGATAACACTGTCAGTGTGCACTTCAACCTTGTATTCATTGTAGGGGTGTGAACGGTTAAAAACTGAAACTTGAGTTGTAAACGTTTACAGAAAATTATTAACCGATAACCAATCTTTTTCTAAGCTGAAACGTTACGCTCAGGTTAAAATAAATGCACTTTCACCACCACAAAATGCTGAAATCGGTCAGACAACTGAAAGAAAGATAACTTCCTGTTTACGTTCCACACAAGCAATTGACAGGCTAGTTCTTGCAAGCAATCATTGACTATTTCAGGTGGTTAAGAATGCATATTATAGTTATGAATTTCTGTGTTTTTTAAATCTTTAGCTGTGGTTCACTTCACGGAGAACGTTTATTCGTTGACACGCAAATTCATACTGCCGACAAACGTACATGGCTTCCACTATGCATTATCTACATAAAATACTTGGACAAATGTTACTTGCAACATTACTAAGTTGGCAAGTTGAAAAATACATCATATTGTGACCATTTTGAAATCTGATAAAATGTAGGCTATCAACAGGAAAATGCTTAAATTGATTCATTAGTCCCATTACCATTGAAATCAAGGCTATTTGGCGGCCATCTTGAAAACATCTCACCATTTCAGATGGTTTTCTCAGTGTCAAAACTGACATTCAGAGCCATTTCAGATGAGAACAAATGTGTTATGATTAAATTTAATTGGGAAGTGTATTGTCAAACAATGTGCATTACAGACTTCACATCCATGATGCAATGGTGTCACATCCATAATACTGATATCTGCTCATAAAAATTTGCAAGCCGCCCTACATCCATAATGCATGTTATTTGTCACATTTTCTCAGGCTTAACAATATATAAATATATATATATAGGGTGCTATGATGCTATGCATTCATATTTTTTATCATGTACGGATTTAGTTTGTCATTTTGACCTTATAATGTTGACATTTAAATAGAGCTATTTAAGATGGCCCAAAATAAAGTTTGAAAACTCAATCAAATTTTTATCAGTAGTTATGACTCCTAGCGGTCATAACCAGTATCGGTTACATGGTTAACTGTTTATAAAATGGGATCGTAACTGTTTAGAAAAACTGATGATCTGTAATGCATTGTTTCATTTCAAATTCAATGTGCTGGAGTACAGAGCCAAAACAACAAAATTGTGTCACTGTCCAAATACTTACAGAGTCCACATACAATAATTGCAACTGAGAGGCACAGTCCAGCAATCCAGTTGAACCCTTTCAGTCTCAAGCCCAAAATGAAGTGGCTTTTGGGGTTTTTGCTTTGGTTGAGTCAATTTAGTATGGTTTTAAATCGGGGCTCAAAACCGTAGTATTGCGGTCATTTCGATTGGTTGATAAGGTATAGCCGAAGGTTGAGAGTGTCGTATGGCACTCTTGGGACTGAAAGGGTTACATTGCACAAACTTCTCCCAGAAGAAGATAATATGGTGAGGAGAGCTGCCATTCAGTCTGTCTAGCCTTGTAATTTTGGAACTGTGAAGTGTTGGACTTTGTGAAGTCAGGTTGGTTGAGAGCATCTTTGAAATGAATTTTAGGCCTATGTATTGCTCTCACTCAACCTGGCTTTACACAGCTTAGTCCCACACTTTGCAGTTCCGTAATTGTAGACATCTCAACATATTTGCTGAATTCACATTGGCCTCCTTGTTTGCAGGTATTCTGTTCACTTTAAACTCAATTTGAACACACTGGCAAATCACACTGAGATTTTTCTCCAGACAGTAATGCGCATGGTAAGGACTAGAGTGCATCTACTGGCTTTCCCTCTCCAGTTTTTAATTTCGTTTAGAGACCGTTGATTGTTCACTGTGATCACATTAGCTGCCCCCACCAAGCTCCTACATGGTTTAATGTACCCTGGTGCTGTCCTGTTGGTTTTGCTAAACCCTCTGGAATTAACTTAAGCGATGGAGTCTTCAGATCTCCTCTTCCTATAACAGCCCCTCTGCTTGCTCTCGCTTTCTCTCCGATGCACACACGCTTCACTTGAGTATGGTTTTCTTTGGTACTTGAGCATTATACGTTTTGTGGCTGCTCTAAGGTCGTTCAACATTCTGTGTGTGTGTGTGTGTGTGTGTGTGTGTGTGTGTGTGTGTGTGTGTGTGTGTGTGTGTGTGTGTGTGTGTGTGTGTGTTTGCGTTTGCGTTCTCTCCTGTATTGCATAATAGAAAATGGTTGCACTACTGCCTTTGCGCAAAGATGACCTGATATAGTTTGTTGGTTAAGACAATGTAGCATAGTTTGGAATGACGGGGTGAGCCTCTCAGTGAGTTCATTTGGCTTTTTAAATATTTTGCTATTCAACTCAGTTTATAAATATGAAATGTGTTTCTTAATCCTGGGTTCAAATTACTGGCTAGACTGTTTGTGGTTGTTGTTTAAATTCAAGTGTCAATTTCTTGAAGAAGGGCAAAAAGGCAATATTTTGGTCTGATGAGGATAATGTTCAGGTTGTGTTTTATCTTTGATTAATGTAAAAGTTTGCCACTGAAAGTGGGTAAGTTCTCTTTGTCAACGTTTGGGAATGGTAGTGGTAGTTTAGTCTTGGTCAGGGTCGAGGGGGTCATTTCTCGAGTGTCCTAGACAAAACATGTCTTTCAGGTTGGTGACGGGATGTCTGATCTGTTACACTCTTGCTCTGCCACCTAACTCCTCGCCCCCCTCCCCCTGCCTCTATTGGTTGAGTGCGCTGAGTTTGCCAGCGCCCTTCCCATCATGATAGCCAAGGTCTGCAGGAGAAATATGTGCTATGCAGTGGTGCCAATAGCCTGAGATGGGCTTTTAATTAGACCGTATTTTCGTAAACCGCTTCTCCTTAACAGACCTTGGTTTGGAAGACGTGCCACAGGTCTCGTTTCATGCAAGCCGTAAGCTCTCTCCTGGAAACCCACCAATGGAAAGCTGAGAATGAGTAGAGGTTAATTAACTTACAGTGCAATATTAGTATCAGTGCAGAGAGTCCATTCTATAGTGTTCCCTTCTCTATCAGTAAGCTATTCTGCACCCCCACCCCCCCATGGAAAAAATAAATAAAAATGGACGCTCTCCTTTTTTTTTTTTTTTCTCCCAATGAAAGAAATGCCTACATGAGCTATGTAATAACCATCAACGAATATGTAGTTGGGAAAGGCTGTGTCTAAATTTGTGTGCATGTGTGCGTGTGAGTGTGAGATATTGCGTCTCTCTCTCTCTCTCTCTCTCTCTCTCTCTCCCTCTCCCCCTCCCCCTCCTTGCTTGTTTTTCACCCCCATGCAGAACTGATCTCTTGTGTAGGTTGAGGCTGATAAGACCATTGATAAAAGACATTTTAAAAGGCTGCAGATGCATTGTCAATAATGCATGGCTTACTCACAGGCTTTTAGCTAAGTGTCATCATTATCCAAACAGTACAGTAACAACACTGTAAGGTTTGCTGGTCATTCATTTAACATTCATTTTCTTTTGAAAAACAACAGTGATATGAAATTTGAGCTAAAAGGTTTCGCACATACTGTTTTTTTGTATGCTATGACAATATCTGGACACTTTGACCCTTAACCTCTGTAAACTAGTTTCAGCAACTACCATTCTACACCAGATATATACTGCTCCTTCTACATGCATCTCTTGGTACATTTGATGTTGCCTAGCAAGCACGAGCATTGTGGATTAGCCATTTGTAATCTTGTTGTTGTTTAGATCTAGACTATGTTACTTGGAGGTAATATTAGCCTGAGAGACGTTATGTCTGTTTCCTAGGGGATTGGGCATAGTTTTTCTCTCCCCCCTGTTATTTTAAGATTGACAATGAAAATGTGATTATGCTTTTGGTTTCCCCATTCCTTTTAATGGTGATTAGGGTAGGCTGACGAGGTGTCCGCACACTGTGACTGAATCTCTTCTATGCTGGATTCAGGGATCCAGGGTCAGCCCAATGCAACATGTTGCTACATGCCCTTATGGGTTCTCAGATCCAGTTGCACTAATGATATTACACTTTACGGTTCATGCATTACTACAGAAGAGAGGAGTACTGGCACATTTGGAAACGCATCCCTCTCACGAGCAGCTGGTAGTTTTTAGTTGTCGGACACAGTATTGGAATGTAGTGACAGCCCAAGGAGCCCTGGCCAGCTTGAACATACTCTGTCCTTGGCAGAGCAAAAGGTGTCTCACCACAAGGGACTTCTGGTCATAACGGGCTGTTGACATAGCACATAGCCGAGACTCGACCCTGAAACTGGAGGGCCCAGCTTGTCTGCAGGTATCTCGACAGTTGGCTCTTGTTCCACGTCCTACTACAGAGTGCTTTTATTAACAAGATGGTGCTTTCCCTCCTGTTCTCTCTGTCCTCCAGGCTTGCATGATACTATGCTGACTGATCTTCCCTCCCCACTTTTGGAATGACATCGGTCTGGCCGCAGATGAGAGCGACCAGTGCTGCTGACCATCCACACGCTCTTCCTGGATGTCTTCAGCTCTCTTATAAGGTAGGACACTCCCTTGCGGCTTGTGGTTGAGGGGGCAGGAAACTCCTGTTCACTTCTTCTGGCAATGACTAGACACTAGCTGCTGTGTTGGTCTTCTGCTGTTGTTTGGCCCCCAAACACCGTCAAAATGAGGATACTTGTACCTCTCTCCCCATATACAACAAATGCCTGGATGGTCAGGTTGGTTTTCGACATGGACCTGCCATTTTGGCACAGCTAGGTGTGGGAGTATCATGTTGTTTTCCACTGCAGCATTGCCGTAGGGTAGCATCAGCCACTTTTGGGGTACATATGAAGCATGAGGTTCCCAGTGTGAACCTGGGTTTTTTTTTTTTCTGTATACCTCCAGGAAAACTGGATACTCTACTGCTCTCCTGTCAAGGTTGGATGAAAGTATGAATTTCCATATGCTTTATTGGCCGCGTGTTCTAGCCGTGTTATGCAACCACTCTCTGCCTGTCAGCATAATAATCCGAAGATCTGTCATGATTATTTTTCATATTCGTTTCTAGACGCCACAGTGTGTGTGCGAATGCAGTTTTCTGTGACGAGGTTTGTCCAGTCCAAAGCTTGTCTGCTGCATCCTCAGCAAGTCTTTTTTCCATTTTACTTAGATTATTTGTGTGAGGGAATGAAAGTTTGGACAGAGGGAGGTGGCTGGACGGATGCGCACGGCTACACGCTCTGTGAAAGGGCGTGAGACTGGGTGCACTCGGGAGTGTTTACAGAGCGAAAGAGCCCATTTCACTCAATCACAGCCACATGTCTCCCGAGTCTGACTGCGTGACGCGCCAGACTGACTCCATCAGCCCTGCGCCTATGGGCAGAACTGACACACTCCAGCTCTCTTGCGCTCTTTCTTTATCTACTTTCCCCCCCCCCCCCCCACCCTGTCAAGGATGCAATCAGGCTCTATTAGCCTGACAGGAGATATTCAGTCTTTTAACCCCCCCTCACCCCCCTTCCCTCCCTCCCTCTCTCTTCTGTCTGCTTTGACACGCCACACACACACACACACACACACACACACACACTCGTACACCCAGTCAGCCCGCACACAGCCCTACTCACAAGAGCACGCAACAGTTATGTCAAATGCCTTGTATGTCCCTGCTTTCTGGCTGCGGGTTGGGGTTCAGTGAGGAGTCAGACCGAGGTTGGGGAGGAAGCCAGGCCATTCAAAGTAGCCATGTAAGACAAAGCTTTCTCAGCTTCAGCATTGTTCACTGACTCAGTGTGCCTCTGTATTCTGTCGCAGTCAGACTCTTGTGGATGGAGCAACACCTGCTAGGCCGGTTGTCAGATTCATTTTGGCTCTTCAGAAGCATTTGGGCTGAGGCTGGGAATGTGCTTTCATAAAAGTTCCTGGTTTTATTGTTTCTTTGCCATTCTATTTAGACAAAATGATTTTCAGAGTGCTGTTAACAGTCTTTGCCTCACTGTTCTTGCCGTTTTATCCCTAGAAAAATGTATACATTTTGAAGGAGCTGGCTCATTTTTGCCCGTTGCCCCCTATAGACCTAGGACCCCCCCCCCATAGAGCTGGGACTGTGCTGGCTCTTTATAGCCTTTTCCCAATGTAGAGCTAAAACTAGCCCTATTCCCCCTACACTGTATGTGCTCACCCCGTCCGGGGAAGGAGAATGAACATTAGTTCCCAGGAATGTGACCACAGTGAAGCTGAATTGGCCCCTCTCCTGACCACACCTCCCCTCACTGAGTCCCACCCATCTCTGGCCACTTCATGGCACTCTGGAAGGGGGAGGTGTGTCTTCCTGTGTATTTGTGTTTTCTGTTTAGCCTTGTTTTGGATTTTGACTTGTGAGTCAGCGTGCCGAACCTTTGAATTCACGGCAGAGTTTACATCAGGGTGGTGATATGGAAAGCTCTGTCTGTCTTTTAGTCTCTCAGGCCTGTGTGGGCTCCTGCATGTGTTGGGAAGTGGGCGTGTGTGTGTGTGTGTGTGTGTGTGTGTGTGTGTGTGTGTGTGTGTGTGTGTGTGTGTGTGTGTGTGTGTGTGTGTGTGTGTGTGTGTGTGTGTGTGTGTGTGTGTGTGTGTGTGTCTGTCTGCGTGGGCAGTCACACGCGGGCAGTCACACGCGCAGACTGGTCTTTTATGACGTGCTTTGAGCGGGGCTACTGACAGAAGTGTGCTGAGCGATTGTAACCTTTACAGCTGGACCTGGCCCTGCTTGCCAAGGCTGGAGGCTAGGCCTTTGATCTGGGACCGTACCCCCCACTACCCTTCCTTCCCTCCCCACTGCAGCACTCTTGGTGGGGGGGGGGGGGGGGGGCATGAGTGCCCTCTCCACTCCCCCGGAGTGCATTAGCAGGTAATGGAAAAGTAGCCCTGCCTGTCCAAACCTCCAACGTAGGCACCTCCAGGGAGAGCGCGAGGAGATCTCAGACTCCAGACCGGGGTCGGGGGGGGTGCGGGTGGTGACGCCATAAAGAAACAAAACGGCCCCACCGCCGAGCCCAGGAAACCGAGCCCCGAGACCTGAAATGAGCCTCAACGCATCCCGGGACAAGCCCACAGCGCTCATGATACGGGCGCATTGTAACGCGCGGAGTCGCGGGAGTGTGAAACTGCAGATTTGCAGACAGGCAGGCAGCGCGCCGTATGACGGGGTAATGCTCGTCTGATTGAGCTCCTCGCCTCGTACGGGTCCCTGTGTTTGCTTTGGCGTGAAAACAGGGGAAGGGTGGGTGCGTAAGCTCAATCTGTTCTTTATCGTCGGTTTGTGCACTGATTTCAGTTCATTTGTACAGTTTAGGCTGCTGAGCTCACTGCCCTCCCACCATTTCTCTGAGAATGCAGTGCCATATTGCTCCTCTTCAGAAAGCGGGTATTGCCGGTGGTTACATCTACATATATCGGGTGATCTGTGTAGGAGTTATAAACCTTTTATGCATAGCCCCCCCCCCCTCCCACATTTTATGGGAGCAAAGGTAATGGGACAAATTGATATCATCTGAAATAGTCTTCCTTTAGTACTTGTTTGCAAATCCTTTCTACTTGATATCTGCATTTAGTCATTTAACAGTGTATTTGCCCGCAGATATTGTTTTGATGTGTGATACAGTGGTACGCATTATACTCTCCTGCGGGTAGGTTATCATGTTCTTTGCTGTCATTTCTTGGACCGTGCATTCTCAGGAATGCTTTTTGCGATGCAGTAAGAGGAATGCATTGGGGAAATGTCAGCTAATCATTTCTGTCTTCAGAAATGGCACTTCATTTACTGAACACCGCACTTCAGTCAAAATCGATTGATTCATTCAAATGTACTATGTATTTATCATGCCAAAAATATGTGCCACTCTGCTTACAATCAGTATGCTATTAATGCTAGCCTTTTGCTATCAATTATACTACCAGTTATGCTGATATGCTTAGACTGCTTACGGCTTATATGATAATTAAAAGAACAGTCCACATAAGTATAATTAAATAAGTGCATGAAGTGACAGAAGTGGATAAACGGCTGATCTCCGCATGTAATCCCTTGGAAGATGAATGGGCATGCATACAGTCTTCTCATATTTACACTACCTGCCTAATCCTGAGTAAAATAATGTGTGCTTGAGGTCCCCTTGGATAGAGGTGCCTGATCAATGACATTGTGAGATAATTGTGTTTATACTGTAGTGTGTGTAAACTGGCTTTGGCCTGATGATTGTTTGAAGGGCTGGGGGCTGTGTGAAATTGAGCTGTAGGTCTCTGTTGGAAGAGAAGCTTTCCTAAATGGAAATCTGAGAGCACTCACACCATCCAGGATTACTGAAAAGCCTGAAGAACTGATTACTGGCAGGAGGGTTTTTTTTCTTGGGGGGGGCGGGTGTTGGAATGTGGCAACCTGTGCCACGTTACAGAGCTGCCAGAGATTCCCGTGCCCCCCAATTTATCCCCACAAGTCTGACTTTCAACTTCAAGTAAGTGCTCCCCCTCCCCCCGCATCTTCTTAAAACAAAGAAAAAGAAGGTGGCTTGCTTAAAAACCCTTGAGAGATCTTGTCAACGTCCATCCCCACTCAATCTTTCCACAATCTCATGGTTTCTTCGCTTTTCTTACAATACATTTGCCATCCTAAAGCATGTTTTCTGAAGGAATGAGACAGCCAGCGTATATAGAGGGCCAGTGTTTATTGGCTGGTATATGTGTGTCCAGTTCTTGGGGGCTATTGTCTGTTCCATGCTGGGAAACCAAACACAAGGCCTCGACACTGGCTGGAAGACACTGCTCACTCTTATGGAATGCAGCTGTGCTTAACAAAATAAATAAAAATCAGTGCAGTTGTAGTCAAAACAAAATGAAATCTGTTAGCAATTCTGAAAATCAAACACGAATCGGAATGGACGTGGTGTTTTACATCGTGGAAGGTGCCAGTCCCCTCTCTGCTCTCTCAGGTTTTTTTGATTAAATGCATGTACTTGAGTTAGCTGAAATATCACTGATGCAATATGTGGCTCTGACTCTTGCTGGATTTCGTAGTGTTGAGTTTCCTATTTTTATGATAACAAGCTGGGGGGGGGGTTGAAAATAAAAACAGATTTCCAATTGCATTTTATTCCTGATCATTTAAGAATATGCTGGCAAATACTCCTTTACTCGAGTAAACAGTCCCTTTCCTACTCCATACCGGTGGGGGAAAGTACAGTGTCAGAACGTAAAAGACCTGCCAAAAGTCCTGATTACCCTAATTAGTTCTACCTCCAAGTTCAACAATTGTGCCGTTTAGCAAATCCAGATGACTGGAACAAAATAGCGAGGAGGCCTTTTACGGTATGAACCTGGATTTTTCCACCTGTGGTCTGTATTCACAATTTGGCGTGATACAATGGAGCATTATTTTCCCTCAATCTCCATTACTGGGTCTGCCAAGGCCTTGGCTCTGACAGCCAGCTGGAGTCCCGTAGCTGTTCCTGAACCAGGGGAGCTTGCCGGCGGTCTTTCCAGAGCATCTGGTATGAAATGTGGGGTGTGTGCACCCTGAGTCGATGCTGGCCAATCTGTGGAAATCTCAACCAGATAAAAGTTTGTGTGCGTCTGAGAGAGTGAGAGTGAGAGAGATGAAGAGGAAGATCACAGGAGAGAGAGCAAGAAAGACAGAAGAGTTTTTCTTTTTTAACATTTATTGGGACAATATTCATAATCAGAAAGTATAGAGCTTCAAAGAAAACCTTGCTTCTTTCGTCAACCTTGCTGCTATCATCAACAATGCTTTCTGCCTCCACTGTTCCTGAACCAGTTGTGTTTTTCCTACTTTTCCACTTAGCTAATTTTGCCTGGCCAAAAAATAAAATGTAATAAACCCAGACTCCTCTTTACTAACGGTGTATACCTTGGCCTTCTTCATATATGGTCCCCTTGGAAAAAACATAACTAGTCCTCTACACCGCTAGCAAACCCTCTAGCCTGCCACACTTCACGAAAAATCTCTCCACCCTTTCTTCCTCTCCATAGAACAGGCTGCTCTCCCCCACAATTGCATGACCGAAGACAAAGAAAGAGACCGAGAGACATTTTTTATAAACAAAGTCAAACCACCGGCTGGTGCCCTGGCATAACTATTTTATAGAGTCATCTTCAGAGTCATCAAGCTTTTCAGTCCCACGTGTTCCAATCACTAGATTCTGGTTGTACCACAGTGTGGTCTATAAAGTCTGACACGAGGAATTAATTTGAAACGCGGTCTCCACTGTGTCCCTTGAAACACAGCTGGCTCCAGCGTGCTGCCCCTCGCCTCCGTCACGCAAGGCTGATCCTCTACAAGGGGCCGCTGCACAACGCATGCCATCCATACTCTCAGATAACGGTGACCCCTCTCCTCGTTCTGCTTCTCTTTTAATTAACTGGGGCACCCACCGCCACAGACTGGCTTCTCCATAGGCCCTCTAGCACAGCGTACTTGGTATGTTTATCTCCCGTGATCTTGTGGCTAACTCCCCACCCCCACCCTCTTCACAGTGCGAAGAAGCTTTGTTTTCTGCTCTTGGTGTAGGTTTTTCCTCCCTTTCCAGTAAGACTTGGGACAAGACTGCACAGGGTGGAGCAGCCGCAGGTATGACCTGCTGTCCAGTATAACCAGAGAAGTACTGTATGTGTGAGATGAACAGCAGCTCTTAACAACCCTTCTTCCCTCAAGGATTTTTCCCAATTCTTTTTGATACACTGCCTCCATTTTGTGTCTGGGACAGCGACTGTTTTGTTTGCCACCATGACATTACGCTCGGGGCCTGGTCGTTTGATGTAGTGACGCCCGTGTTCCCAGCAGAGGGTGGTTGGACCACATGGGTGGGATAGGGGAAAGGAACACCTTCCCATGATCAGTTTCTTGGCCTGGGCAGGTGGGGGGTTGCTTGTGTGCCTACCCCCCCCCCCCCCCCCTTGTCGCTGAACTCTTTTCTAGCCTCCTTCCCCCTGCTGGCCCTCTGAGATTAGCCCACACTCGCCTGTCTCATCCTGTTGGGTTGAGCTTTGACACGGTGGTGTATAAAGTGCACCACAGGTCACTGCCCGCAGTCCCCCTCGTGCACTGGTCCGCCTCAAACTGAATGGGGGCACGATGACATGGAGCCTAAGCCCTGGCTACTACAGCGGACATTGACCGGTTTTAGCTGCTTAAGGAAGTGCGCCAGGCTAACCGGGTGAGCAGGTGAAGCCCAGCAGGTATTTGTGCCTGGTTCCAGTTTTAAATTTGAGCATGCCTTGCCTGTGTGTGTGGTTTAAATAGCTTTGTTTAAAATATTCACTGGAGAGCACCGTTTTACTCAAGAGTAACATCAAGAGGAAAGGCTGGGGGGGGAGCAAAGAGGTTAGCTGCCATGGTTGACTAGCCTTCATCAGAGTACGGGCTAACCTTTCTCCATGACCCCCGACCCCTCACCTCTGACCCTTCACCTCACATGCATCTTACTAGAGTCACTTCTTTCCTTTGTTCCCTTCCATTGCACCCTCATAAGTTAGCCATTGTAGTTTGTGATTCCAGGGGCTCATTTCACAGAAACAAAATTGTTCACCTCTTCAAATCTTCAAGGCTTCCAATAGCCAGAATAGTCAGTTTTTGGGCCAATATACTCTTGTGATTTGCGCAAATTTCCGCTTGATTCCTTTTCAGATATTGAATTGATATCAAAGTATGAATTGAATAAATTTTTATTTTATGTTTCAGGATTGTGGGCGAGAAGAACCAGTGAGAAGGTAGCTTTCCTTTTTCGGCCCTCTCATAAAGCCTCCATCCTCAGGGTGGGACCCGATCACTCCCTCGACGACCACAGACGAACCGCGTAGTGGGGTTACGAAACTCCTTCAAGAATTTTGCGGGATGGCTGGGATTCTAGCCCACATGGCTGTTCTAGGAGCCTGCTTCGTCCTTACACTAAGAGCAGAAGGTAAGCTCCAACCAGGCAAAAACACTTCACCCCGTCCCTGTCTCTCTCTCTCTCTCTTTGCTGCTGTGTGTAGGACCACATGCAGCCTGAATTCAGTTGTTAAACAAGGGCACAACATTCAGCCTCTGGTCATTGCACTCTAATACAATTTGGGTCTGAAATGTATAGCGGCCGAGCAGCTATTGATAAATATACTTTCGGTCTTGAGTTTGTTACATTTAAAGTACATTGGTATTCACTTCTGCAGCTTGAAGCTTCTAGAGTAATGTCCTGCTCATCCCAGCTATCGCAGTGTTACTAGAATGTTTTATGAAAGTTATACCATTGCTACTACATGCCAGCAACATTGGGAGAGTTTCTGCTTGCCTGGGTGACTGGGTTACCAACCAGGCAAAGCAGAAAACTGCCCGCGGGCCCCAGACCACCAGGGGGTCTCCATAGGTTAACATGCCTGTTGGATAGCATTAATTTAATTTAACACAGGAAGGGGGAGGGGGTGGGCTCAAAAGTGTTCTGTCCAGGGGCCCACTATGGGTATAATCCTGCTCTAGGATCCCCATTTTGGGAAAGGAGCCTGTCCAGTCATCTGGTTACAAGCTAATTTTCTTAATGACTGTAAGGCATGTGGCTTTCAGCTAGCAGCTGTGTCTTTTCTGTTGTAGGTAACTTTCTGATCCCTCATACAAGGTGAGGCCATTTCTTGGTACTGACTTACAGCTGGCAGCCATAATGGCTAATGGCTGCTTACGGACAACGAGCGCATGCTAAAGTCCACAAGATCCTACATGTAGAGATTTGCCCAGATGGGTGTTGTTGTCTCCACTTAACTTCAAACCAGGCCATTACATCAGATTGGTCAGCTTGATGTGTTTTATCTGGAGTTCTGAAAGTATTTTTGCAGGGTTGTGTGTGTGTTACTGTGGAGGAAAGGAAAAGTGTGTGGTGGGTTGTGTTGGAATGTGGGGGGTGGGGTGGGGTGGGGTGGGGGTGTGTGTGTGTGTGTGTGTGTGTGTTGGGAGGGGGGGTGTGTGTGTCTGTTTCACTGCTCTAACATGAGGGGGTAGGGGGTCTTGATTGAGTGCACTCAGTGAATGCAGCTGTCCCACTGTGTGCCATTTGGCTGAGGTACACCCCCCTGCTCTCTCCTAGCTTTGAGTTAGATGATGTTTACCCTCCAGATAACCTCACAATGGAAGCCAAACGCTGAACCGTTCAGACGGCTCTGATCAGAGAGCTCCGTTATTCAGCTCAGCAGAGCCGAACGTAGCGGGAGAGGTTGATATAAACACAATTTAGCCCTTTAAAATGCTGGGGAGTGCGTGTTGTTCGGTGCCCTTGGCAGTGCTTGAACTTAGTTGACGTCAAATGTTTTGGCACAGTGTTTAGCTTTTAATGGAAGTCACCGGTTTAGAGACCAGCATTTTGTGTTGTTGTTTCTTCTCCTTTTCTCCCCTCTGTATGCCTGTTTTTCTGATGCTTTAGCCATGTGAATTTGTCACCACATTTTGGGCAGCAGCCCAATAAGGTACAGTGACGTTGTCCCAGCCTGCCTTACCGCTGGTTGGAGCGTGGTTCCTCACACCTTTTGGCAGTTTTACCATTAAAAAGATACTATGCTAAATCGTTTGGTGCCAAGTCGGTGCTAACATTTCTGAATGACACTAATGACAGTAGAGGGGATCAAAATGATTGATCCCCTCTGCCATTTTTGTGGGGGGCTCCTGGAAAGCATGTACATAGAGAGCACCCACTTGGGGCTAGCAATGCAAACCAAAACCAAAAAGTAGCTGAGCCTGTCTTCATAAAAATCACAGTGAGGGGCTTGGGGGAAGCTCTGCTGGGGGGGGTCAGTGTGTAGGGGGGTGTGTGGAGGCTTTGGGGAGGCTGGAGGTGGAGTCAGTTTTCTCCCCTTTAATGCACAAGTTGGTGTAATTTTTTTGCAGTGATGTAAAATCCGAAGGGAAGGGAATAAAAGTGGCTGACAGGGAGGAAAAACACGCTTCCCTGTCATTAGGAAGAGCTGCAGCGGTGCCCGCCCCCTCTCCCTAACTCCTTCCCCGACGCACACCACGTCAGACCCATCTGCGCATTTCACCACAGCGCCCTACGCTCGGTCCCCGCTTGGCAGTTCCGGCGACAAACCGAGGCGGAAAAACATTGAAGCAGCCAGGAAAAGAGGAGCAGGCCAAACCTGGTTCCGGGCAGGATAATAGCAAGGACAGTCCCAGGTAGTTGGGACCTCCGCAATGACGTGTCTACCGTGCTCAGCTGAGCAGTGATGACAGGGGAGCCATGTGCTAGACATTAACTATCTGGCCTGGTTCAAGGCTCACCCCTTCACCTTCTCCCTTTTTTCCGTCTTTTTTAAGTTATTTTCCCAAAGGGACATGACATCGAAAATTCCCCTAATCCCGAGGTCTTGAGCGGGGCTTAATTTATAGTGTCCCCTGCTGCCGTGTTCGACGCCGCCATGTGAGCTCTCCTCTCTCTCTGGGCCTCTTGGCCAGGCTCTACTACAGGAAGCTTGTTGAGTGTAATGTCAGTGCTCTGCACTCCCTGACACATTAACCGTTTCCTGTATTGCGCCGGAGGGAGCTTGTCACTGAGCACAAACGCTCCAAACACCCGTCTGCCTTCCAGAAGTTTCCGTGGGGGGGGTTGGGCAGGGGGGTGGGTGGGGCGGTGGGCCGAGCCTGCTGTCAACCATGCCAGAGGCGGGAAGTCTAATTTACAGGCCCACAGGAATCGCTCGTAAGGTCGCCCACACTGAATTATGAGGCCTCTGAACCACCAAGCCACGCTGCAGAGAGGTTAACACTTGGCAGTGCTAGTACAGTCTCTGCAGAAAGGTCCACGGCTTCAGCTCAGACGTATCGAACTAAAACTTTTCTGGGTCATGCTCACAAACACTTAAAAAACATGTTTGTTTTTTGTGGTCAGCTTTAAAATAACAATAGTAATCGTAGCCAGAGGCTGCTTAATTTTGTCTGCACCAGCTCTGTTTTTAAAACAACCAGCCACCTGGCAGGTTTGCATTCCCTTAAGTCTCGCATTGAAGGTTTTCAGAGGAAACAAAGAGGTGAAATTAGCTGTTAGTGGGTTAATGGGCCTCCCTTTAGCTGCTTATTCATCCTTTGTTTAGTCTTTGTTTTGCTGACAACAGGGCAGGACAGCTGGCACGTCCTACACAGAGGCCCGTCAAGGTGTAGCGCAGACACCCCGCATGCCTCCAGGGCTTACTACTAAATGACTCCCATCCTCCCTCCCCCACCGTCCCCTGTTCAGTTCAGCTGCTGGCCAGGCCTCCTGCTGGCCATGTGCAGCACTGCGTCCAGTGAGTTCTTGCTGTTGGCCTCATGTGATGGTGCTGCCAGGCCTTTAAGTATAGGTTTCTGTGTGTGTGTGTGTGTGTGTGTGTGTGTGTGTGTGTGTGTGTGTGTGTGTGTGTGTGTGTGTGTGTGTGTGTGTGTGTGTGTGTGTGTGTGTGTGTGTGTGTGTGTGTGTGTGTGTGTGTGTGTGTGTGTGTGTGTGTGTGTGTGTGTGTGCGCACACGTGTGCCTGCATGTACACTTCAGCGTTCGCCTCCTTAGCGACTAGCAGTAAAGTTGAGCTCTCATGTGCGGGCTCTACGAAGCTGAGCAGGAGACCTTTCTTTGAGGGACAGGAAATTCCGTGCATCACCTTTTTCTCTCAGAAGACGCTGGGATCTCAGAAGAATTTCAAGAAAAGGTTCAGCCTCAGTTCAAGGGTTAACCATAACCAGGGAATGGTTTAAGCACCTGGGGTTCACGTTTTAAGTTTTCAAGCCTCTCTTCTGCTGTATTGTAGTTGTAAATGGCTTTTTATTGTACCCAGAATACACTCTGGGAAACCCACTACATTCTATTGTATGGGCACCCATCTTTTGCCTCCTTGCTTTTTTTTTGGGAGTACACTGTCCATCCTGGCGACATTCGGTTTATCCCTTTTTGGTCTTCTGTAGGTTATGACTTGATTTTATCCTCCGGACATGATTGAAACTATTACACTATTAACAAGGAAAATATAATTAGATGACGCATGGCAAATGATTGATGCTTGCAGCGCTTGAGTCTGTTTTATTGTTTTGCTTACTTTTACCAGAATAGTAAAAATGGGAGAGGGAGGGAGAGCTCTGCCCCAGCTCTTGTGTTAAAGTGCCGGGTGTTTGATCTGCCTCCAGCCTGGAGTGCATTAGGCCCTCATGGGCTTTTGAGGGCTTTCTTGGTTAATGGTCTTTCAGTGCGATCCGATAAACATAAAACAAACACGGCCTGATTTAGCCCTGACCACAGAGTTAAAGCAGAAACGTCTACCGTTTTAGACCTCACTTCAAAATATCATTCAGCGGAAACATCCACCATTTTAGACCGAACCTCAAAATATCATTCCTCAGAAACAGCTGCCATTTTAGACCCAACCTCAAAATATAATTCCTCAGAAACATCCACCATTTTAGACCCAACCTCAAAATATCATAACTCAGAAACAGCTGCCATTTTAGACCCAACCTCAAAATATTATTCCTCAGAAACATCCACCATTTTAGACCCAACCTCGAAACATCATTCCTCAGAAACATCCTCTGTTATATAACTCTTATTCTATTGCTTCTGTCGCATGGACTGAAGATGCTGACCTGACCAAGGGTTGAGCGAGCCCATCTATACCGTTCTCAGACTGACCCACAGACTCAACCCACCAGGGGCTAGAGCCATTTCAGTTCTGGCAGTCAGTAGGAGTCGCACAGGAGTCGTCCGAGCCGAAGTCAGCTTTCAGTCACCTAGGAGACAGGAGAGGAAGGCTGAAGCGGTGAAAGCAAGCCACTTCCTCCCCCTGTCCACGACGACGGACGCATGGGTCATCTCTCCAATGCGAAGGCCTCGTTCTTCTTCACAGGGTTTCCGATGAGCTGAGTGAAATCGAATTCATTCAGATGCCGATTATCATAACTAATCAAAAGTAAAACTCACTGGTTTGAAGCACCTGAAATGAAAGAGTAATTAACATTTATTTATTGTAAAGAAACAGAGATGGCGGCACTAAAGCCGAACACGCACTGAGGCAGGCTGTTATCCCCCAGAGTGGGGCTGTGTATTTGTTAGGCAGCACAAGGAATGCGGTTGGAGATTAAGGGTAGAGAGTCGGGGTTTGGGAGTTGGTGGGGGTGAGTTTAGGGGAGTTCTGAGTCACAGAGCTGCTTGTGCAGTAATGGGGGGGGGGGGGGGGGTTAATGTTTTGTGAGGCCTGTTATCTCTGCTCTCTGTTTTCTCACCAATATAAGTGCCATGAGATTCAAAGCTGCAAGCCCCCCACCCCCGGGTTCAGAGATTTAGATAGCTCCCCCGATAATGGAGCCAATTGTCTCCCATTACTGTTTATTTTCTCGCGGCCCGATGGACCCCGCCTCGCTGTTTGTCTAATCTCGGTTTGCTGCGACTCTTGCCCTTTGTAGTTTGCGGTTTGTTGTTCAGTAGAAGAATGCGTGTAGTGCTTTCTTTTTTCCTTTTTTCCCTTCGTCTCATGTCGTACGTTTAGGAAATGCTGTTGTGAATTTCCACACTCCTCTTCTTTTATCCTTCTCCATAACTACACCCCCGACTTTTTTTTATTTTTATGTACATACAGGCATGCAGCGTGCACGTACCCACTGGCATTTAGATTACCATCACTAGATGTGCGGGAATACTGGGATACAACAAAAGGAGTCCTGTTCCCCATAGTTCATGCCTGCAGAGAGTCAAATGATTTGGAGAATGGAACATTAGTGTGTTGCGGGTAGCAGATTTTAAATGAAGACATGGAGTATTAAGGACGCCAAGGCTGATTTTAAGCAGTGAAAATGTTAGTGCTGTCAGGACCCTGAGGCATAATGGCTGTAAAGTGGCCCAGGCTGGGAGTGTGGGCTGTGTTGGAGACAGGAGGGAGCAGGAGAAGAGTACAGAGCTTTGTAAAGTGTAGGTTTGGAGGGCTTTTGTGGACGTGTCTGAACTGGAAGGTGTGCTGTGCGAGTCTACAGGAAGCCCCCCCCCAGGGAGGCAGATGGGGAGGGAGAGAAGGAGGCCTTCTCATGTTTCAAAATATCAAACACACTCTGTCTCTCTCCCTCTGTCTCTCCCTCTCTCTCTCTCTACCTCTATCCGTCTCTCCCCCACCCTCTCTCCCTACCTCTTTCCCTGTCTGTCTCCCTACCTCTATCCCTCTCTCTCCCCTACCCTCTCTCTCTCTCTCTCTCTCTCTCTCTCTCTCTCTCTCTCTCTCCCCCCCTCTCTCTCTCTCTCTCCCCCCCTCTCTCTCTCTCTCTCTCTCTCTCTCTCTCTCTCTCTCTCTCCCTCTCTCTCCTCTACCCTTCTCTTCCTTGGGGAGGATAAACCTTTCTTAATTTCTAATAAATTAATTGAATTAAAATTGGGGTCGGGTGACCGAGTCAACAAGTGCAACTTACAGCAGCAGTGCAGTGCAGGGCAGCACTTGTTCGGCAATGCTGAATCACATGTTCTGAGCTCCTTTCTCAGCACCTCTGCCATCCCCAGAGGCATCAGCTGTGATGTTATGACACACAAAAATGAACCTGTGATACAAAAATGTAATTTCTCTTCAGGCCATTAGCATCCACTTATTTCAAAGCAATTCTTTAAAAAACAATTTAGCCTTCCATAGCGAAAATTTCACCCACTGCCTTTGCCTGTCCTCATCCTAATCTTTTCCCTTTTCTCTGGATTTTTCAATGCTAATTGTTTTGAAAGAAATGTATATTTAAGAGCAAAAAGTGTACTCCATTATGGTAGTGCCTTCTCATCCTTCCTGTCTTCCTGCTGCATGATTGGCCAGCTTGGTTGGATACTGGCTTGTTGGTTTCATTTGTACCTGGTGAACAATCCATTAGGGTTTCTCCCCCTGGGCAGTTCCACAGCAACTGACATTACACTTTTTTGATATTTGTGTGATAGTCCAATACAGCTACAGAAGAGGCTGTGCCTTTATTTTCTTTAGGAGGAACCCCATAATAACTAAAAATAATAATTTCAGTCTCTATTATGTTGGTGTATTGGGCTTTACTGCCCAAATATCCTGCAGTTGTAGTCTCTGTTGTTACCATCGAATTGCCACCCTGACCCTGATGTTGGACTGAGCTTACAGCATCCTTACAGTACATTTTTGGTTGAGCACCGTGTTTTTCTCACTGTTCCCCTCTCCTCTTCTCCTCAGGCGGACAGGACCCAGACTACGTGCTCCAGGGCACGGGGGTCAAGCACGGTCCAGGCCCCTGGAGGGCTCCGGGGCCCGGGGAAGGAGGGACGGTGTCCCCTGAGGACGCCCCGCGATTCCTCAGTTGCTACTGCTCTGGACACTGCCCCATGGACGCTACTAACAGCACCTGCAGGTGGGCACCTGGGGCTCACATTTTTATCCATGTGGTCATTCCTAGCACTTGGAACTGTACTTCCCTCTTGGGCTTTCAGTACGCTTTCCCTGGTTATGGTTTTGCACATCGCTTGGATAAGAGTTTGCTAAATGGCTGTCATTTAATGTCCCTCTGGATTGGGGACTGGTTTGTGGTCAGTACTCTCTTCCTCCTGGGCTGACCGGAATGTACCGGAAACCATCCTGACCTCCCCCCCGTCAAATGCAATTCATACCCAAAATCCTTCCCTCACTGGTGCCATGACACCACCTGACCATGCCGCACCCCACACCTCTGCTTTGTGGCGTTTCTCCGGTTGTCTGCATTCATCCATGTGTGTTTCTGACACGCGCGTTTGTTCACAGGACAAACGGGCAGTGTTTCGCCATCATAGAGGAGGACGAGCAGGGAGAGGCCATCCTGAGCTTCGGCTGCGTGAAATATGAAGGCTCTCACTTTCAGTGCAAGGTAAAAGGACTAGATTCTGCCTTTATTACAAAAATATTACAACAGTTTTACCACGATTCATCACTGTAATGCTTGTCTCCATGTTTGTTTATTTATTTGTTAACTGGATGCTCTCGTAAAAAGATAACCTTACAACAGTGGTCTTCATTCCTGGTCTTGGCAGGTCATAAGCTCTGCTCGTTTTTGTTCTTCCTATTGGGGAGATTTTCTCGCCACGGTTTCAGCAGTTTTCTCTCCACTGGCAGTTTTGTATTCACCTGCTTGCTATTTGTGAGTTTATGCCTAGTATTGACCTTTTTCTGTCACTCTGTAAAGTGTCTTTGTGATGGTCTTCTGTAAAAAGCCCTGTACGAATTGAATTGAATTGAATTGAATTGAATTGAATTGAATTGAATTGAATTGAATTGAATTGAATTGAATTGAATTGAATTGAATTGAATTGAATTGAATTGAATTGAATTGAATGGAATTGAAACCAATTCCGACCTAAGAAATCAGGTGCTGCAATGTAACCGTGTTATCGACTGGTTTAATTGGTCAGACGAGTGCGGAGTAACAACAAAAAAACATCAGACCCTGTGGCCCGGCAGGACCAGGAATGAACATGACTGCCTGAGGGTTGTTGCTGGTCATTAATTTAACGGTCCTCTCGCATCCCAGGATTCCTCACTCTCCCAGACCAGACGGACCATCCAGTGCTGCCAGACCGACTTCTGCAACCGCGACCTGCAGCCAGAGCTCCCCCCCCCTGTCACGCGAGGTGAGGTCGGATCAGGGTTCAAAGCTCGCCAGTGGAACTGTACTTTCACCATCGTTAATGATTTTGGTCACCGCCTTAAGTGCCTGTAGAAAATCTGTGACCATGAGATAAGGTTCTATCTGCATTCTGCATAGTTTTGAGATAAGTTTTCACATCCTAACACGACAAAGCTGAAATGCAGGGCAGTTCTTCATAGATCAAAATGGCAGCCACCCTAAGTACTCTGATTGTACAATATAAAAATCCTATCAAATTTCCCTACAAACAACATATTTATGGCACCCAACTCATTTTTGTCAATGTTAGGACCTTGTAATTCTGTGGTCTCGAATTGCGTATTCTGGAGCGGCAATGCTAGCGCCACCACCACTGACACTATCACTGCTACTAGCATCGATGGTAATGGTCAGTGGTCTCAGGCTCAGTGCCACTGAGGGCCATGTGTATGCTGTCTTTTCTTCCTGCCTCCGATTTTGATGATATAATTAGTTATATTATTTGTTGAATTTGCACTGTCGGTTTGCACGTAATGTAAATAAAGTGAAATGTGTTATTTTTGTTGTCTAAGTAGCAACTGTTGCGTATATGATGTACTTTAATGCAGTTAAATTCATATGGCTGAATTAGTCATTGGAATCAGTTAAGGTAGCATTAGTTGGTTGGTATGAAAACCAGCATACACACGGCCCTCCATGGCGACGGGTTCAAGACCACTGGTGACTGTGATCTGTTTTCTAGCCCAGTGAGGTCCTTCTCCTCCCGTTCCACTTCGGTCTTCTCTCATAAACCCGGCCCTGGCCTGTCACGGACAGAATGTGAACTTTTTATTTATGCTCCCCTCCCCGCTCCTCTGTTCCACAGATCCGCTGTTCGGCAACGCCCACTGGATCGCCATTTTGATATCGGTTTCGGTGTGCTGCTGCACCCTCATCGCCGTCTTGGTCGTCTGCTATTACAGGTACAGGTTATGTCTGCCTGTGTCTGTCTGTCTCTGTCTGTCTCTGTCTGCCTGTCTCTGTCTGCCTGTCTCTGTCTGCCTGTCTCTGTCTGCCTGTCTCTGCCTGTCAGTGTCTGCCTGTCAGTGTCTGCCTGTGCCTGTCTGTCTGTCTGTCTGTCTGTGCCTGTGCCTGTGCCTGTGTCTGTCTGTCTGTCTGTCTGTCTGTCTGTCTGTCTGTCTGTCTGTCTGTCTGTCTGTCTGTCTGTCTGTCTGTCTGTGTCTGTCTGTGTCTGTCTGTCTGTCTGTCTGTCTGTCTGTCTGGCTGGCAGCACTCTTCTAGCACCTGTTACCTAAGCCAAGTGTGCAATCCGTATTCCCTTTTAGCATTTTTCTCTGTAACGCACCCTGTAACTCACCCTGTAACTCACATTTTGCAGGTATAAGTGGCAGGCGGAGAGGCGGCGGTATCAGCGGGAGCTGGTGCGGGACGAGGCCTTCATCCCGTCGGGAGAGTCGCTGAAGGACCTGATGAGCCAGTCCAGCACAGGCAGCGGCCTGGGCCTCCCCTTACTGGTGAGAGAGGGTCTCTGTGAGCTCACATGTACTTCAGATAGGCCCATAGCTTTCTGTGATATCCAGTACATGTTGTGGCCTGGGCCTCCCCTTACTGGTGAGAGAGGGTCTCTGTTTTATATGTCATCATTATCTACCAACATACAGAAAAAGAAACAAATTTGTGAGGTGCAACCTCCTGGAGTTGGCATGCAATGGCCAGTGTCTGTGGAGTGGTCAACTAGCTCTGGGAACCAATGGACTCTGTTTTAGTGAAATATGGGGTGCATTCAGCTTCCTGTATCAAAGGTCAAAGTTTGCAGCGGGTGTGTTGTTACTGAATGTCAGAGTTCACGCCACCCTGTCCTCTCCCCTCCCCTCCCTAGGTGCAGCGCACCATCGCCAAGCAGATCCAGATGGTGCGGCAGATCGGGAAGGGCCGGTACGGCGAGGTGTGGCTGGGCCGCTGGCGGGGGGAGAAGGTGGCCGTCAAGGTGTTCTTCACCCGCGAGGAGGCCAGCTGGTTCCGCGAGACCGAGATCTACCAGACCGTCCTCATGAGACACGAGAACATCCTGGGTACCTCGCTTTCTCCAGCCCTTTCGCTTTTCCTTTGTTAGGGGGGGACGGTAATGCGTTTAACCCCAAGGTTGAATTCTGGGAGTGTTTTGTCAGACCAAAGGCTTTCGGACATGTTTTGTGTGGTGTGTGTGGTGTGGTGGGGTGTGTGTGGTGTGTTTTAATGCATTTCTGCACGCTTGCCCATCTGTGTCTGGTTGGATGTCTTTGATTTCTTATCTTCGTGGTCATTCCCTAGCACTTAGAACTGTACTTCCCTCTTGGGTCTTTCAGTGCACTTGTCCCTGGTTATGGTTATGCACTCTTGTACGTTGCTCTGGATAAGAGCGTCTGCCAAACGCCTGCAAAGTAATGGATGTCACTTTGTGCATCTGTGTATGGGTCTGTCTCCCTCTGTGCAAGTGAGCATGGTGCGTCTGTCCAGTCGGATTTCCCTGGCATTATTCAAAGCGAATTAGATGTTTGTAGATAGATTTTCCCTACACCAGTGGTCCTCACTCCTGGTCCTGGAGAGCCGCAGGGTGTGCTGGCTTTTGTTTTCACCTTAATATCAGACCCAAGAAACCAGGTGAGGCGAGTTAGCTGTAATTAACTGCTTTAATGGACCAATTAAGTGCTGAGTAAGAAGAAAAGCCAGCACACCCTGCGGCTCTCCAGGACCAGGAGTGAGCACTGCTGCCCTACAACGTCATCAGGGCACTAACTCCCCCCTCTCCCCTCGGCACCCCAGGGTTCATCGCTGCCGACATCAAGAGCACGGGCGCCTTCACGCAGCTGTTCCTCATCACGGACTACCACGAGAACGGCTCCCTGTACGACTACCTGCGCTTCGCCACGCTGGACGCCAAGGCCCTGCTGCGCATGGCCTACTCCACCGCCTGCGGCCTCTGCCACCTGCACACCGAGATCTACGGCACGCAGGGCAAGCCCGCCATCGCCCACCGCGACCTCAAGAGCAAGAACATCCTCATGAAGAAGAACGGCACCTGCTGCATCGCCGACCTGGGGCTGGCTGTCAAATTCAACAGGTATTTATATGCAGTACCTCAGACAAGACAATGTTACACTACACTACATTCAGACCTGGGGCTGGCTGTCAAATTCAACAGGTATGTATACACTACCGTGCAATAAACTGCACTACACCTATACATCTGTGCGTTTGTGTTCATATTTGTGTGTGTGTGTCTGTTTCTCAGTGAAACCAGCGAAGTGGATATCCCAATCAGCTCACGGGTGGGCACCAGGCGATACATGGCCCCGGAGGTGCTGGACGACACCCTCAACAAGAACCAGTTCCAGGCATACATCATGGCCGACATCTACAGCTACAGCCTAATTGTCTGGGAGATGGCCCGCCGCTGCATCACAGGAGGTTTGGCCCCGTAGCTACCGTCCCCCACTGCTTTTGTCCCCACACTGTTACTGTTCTCACACCACTGCTTTTGTCCCCACACTGTTACTGTTTCCACACCACTGCTATTGTCCCCACACTAATGTTACTGTTCCCACACCACTGCTTTTGTCCCCACACTGTTACTGTTCCCACACCACTGCTTTTGTCCCCACACTGTTACTGTTCCCACACCACTGCTTTTGTCCCCACACTATGTTACTGGCCGCACAACAACGGTCCCCCCACAGCTACTGTCCCCACAAAACAGCTACTGCGCTCATAATTACTGTCCCTATCCTTACAGTCCCCACACTACGTTACTGTTCCCACACTGCTGCTACTGTCCCAACAAAACGGACATTGTCTCTATACTACAGCTACTGTTCTGTTCTTACTGTTGCGGCCCCCACTGCTACTGTCCCCACAAGACAGTTAGTCCCCACAACTACTGTATCCATTGCTACTGTGCCAATAACCGATGTGCCCATGCCACAGCTACTCTTACACAGTTTGCCTCTGGCCTTTTTACGGTGCGCTGCGCTGTCGTTTCCTGGTTAACTGGCGTTCTCCTGTGCGCAGGTATAGCGGAAGAGTACCAGCCGCCGTACGGGGGCATGGTGCCTGCGGACCCCTCCTTCGAGGACATGAGGGAAGTGGTGTGTGTGAAAGGCCTGAGGCCCTCCGTGTCTAACCGCTGGAGCAGCGACGAGGTAGGAGCAGCAGGAATGGAGGGGGTCTCGGTGGGAGCAAGAGGGGTTGGAGAAGGAGACGTGTGTGTGTGTGTGTGTGTGTGTGTGTGTGTGTGTGTGTGTGTGTGTGTGTGTGTGTGTGTGTGTGTGTGTGTGTGTGTGGAAGCTGGTTCTAGGATAGTGTGAGTAAATGTCAAAAAAAGTAAAGGCGAATGTCAAAAAATAGTCATGATCACAATAGCAATGATAGGTAAATTTTATTTTAACATATCAGTTTTTGATTTCAATGACCTCCTATTAAAGATGTGGTGCAGCTGCTCTTGTATGAAGTCTGTTCACATGAAAAATGGTTTTCATTATAAGTCTTGTGGAAGGTAATGGTGAGGTTCCCTCCGCAGTGTCTCCGGGCTGTTCTGAAGCTGATGTGCGAGTGCTGGACGCAGAGCCCCGCCTCTCGGCTAACGGCCCTGCGGGTGAAGAAGACCCTCGTCAAGATGGTGGAGTCTCAGGACATCAAGATATGAGACGCCGGTCCGTTTCGCTCCCGAGGACGGAGTTGCGAACTCGGGCGTGGTTTCTGATGTCGCGGCTGCAAGGAATTAAAGCTTCACCTCTAGGAACAGGAAAGGGAAAAAGGGGCAGGGATAAAGGAGTGGAGAGAGGGAGGACCTGCCAGTGGCACCCCTCCCGCCCCCGTGTATGGCGTTGACTCTGGCGCCCTCTGCCGGACAGCACTGCGGACTATAAGGCTCAGGGTGAGCTCTTCGCTCCATGGGCCTGAGCGCTGTCACAATCCTCCCACACCCTCGGCCCCCCCTCCTTCTGAACCCAGACTCTCTGAGGGGGAGAGTGACGTCAGTGCTTTCTGTGAAAGCCACACGTTATGTGTACACATTCATCAGGAACGAGGGAAACGTGACCGAGAACTAGGCGACCATTCAATCCCGAGTTTGAGTCGATCGTTCGATCTCTCGGTCGACCACATCAGCTGCTGTAAGCCCCTGGCAGCTATGAATAGGGCAAGGACGGGCGATTCACTGTCTGGTCAAAATGACTTGGTGTGTGTCACATGAACTTAGAAGATGTAGCTTTTCTATAAAGACAATTGGGTTGGGGTTGGTTAACAAAATGCTGTGCTTGAGTGTAAAGTTACGAGGTGAATGCGTAAGGTCTGTGTGTGCTCTCTGCGCTCAACACCCATCCTTGGCACTGGGCACATTTCAGTAGGTACAGGTGGACACCTCAGTGCTCCGGTACAAATGGATGTTCAGTGTAAAAACCAGCTCCTTTCCACCCGTCTTCGATGTTTCCTTTGGCAATTTTCCACGTGGTAACCGGATTTTCCACTTGTGCTGATGCTCTCGATCTGGATGCTTTATCTTCACTGACTTCCTTCATGAATATTTACAAAATATTCCACAAAATGAAATCAACACTTTGATGGCATCAGAAATCTGATCTGATACCAGAAGTCTGTGGTGCTGTCTAGGAATAGTTCAACTCCTTAGAGTTAATACTTTTAATACCATAATACGTGTATACAGGCTAGTCCCTGGTAGAGCCCCTCTATTAACCGCCTTTGGCGCTTAACCCATAACCCCTTCACCATATATAGCGGTTGAGCTTAATCTTTTAGCCACACATTCATGCCACGAAACCTCCCCTGTGGGACCATAAAGGGGTGCATATGGTCAGCGACAATACTTGGGTATGCTGTGCTATTTAAATGATGCTGAATTTCTATTAAAATACGTACTATGCAGGATTGTTTGCCTTGCTATGGTCCTGTGTTTACAATCAGTCGTCTCTTCCGTCCTCAGCCCCGCTCGCCGGCCTGTTTTCATACTTTATATCCCTTTTTATGCCGTTTTTATTTTTATATCGCAAAAAAACTATTCTGTGGTTGACTGGTTTTTGAACTAGCCCTGCTGGCCTCTCATTTTGCTTCACGTTACTTGTGCTTCTTCAACTCTGCCATCACAGTAGCTGGCTAGCTACAAAAGCTCCGCTGACACCTGATCCCGCCCCACAGGCTCTGTAGCTACACCACCACTTTCCACAAAGGAAAGAGCATCATGCCCAGTAACTTCCCAAACACATCTTGGATGACGAAGTACAGGTAGAGGAGCAAGGATTTGGCAAATGTGCCTCATGGCTATAACTGAGCATGGTTATTTTATATTTTCAATGTCACAATCCTGCATAGTATGCCTTTAAGGTGCCTAATGTGTGCCATGAAAACATTCCCCACACCATTTCACCACCACCACTAGCCTGTACTTTTGACACAAGGCTTTTGCTGTTTATCCCAAGTTCCCAGCTTTTTCCACCTTCATTCGGCCAGTTTTGGTATTCACGTGCCCACTGTAGCTTATATCTTCCTCTTCTTAGCCGCCAAGTATAACCAAAACTGGTCTTCTGCTGTTGCAGCTCATCTGTTTCAAGGTACGAAGCATTATGCGTTCACAAATTCCCTTCTTCACAACAATGTTGGACAAAAGCTGTTCTAGCATTTGTGCCGGATGTTGGAAACCCGGTCTGCAGTTTTGCATCTGTACTGAAGTCCATTGTGTAGGTAAATAAAATTAGCTATTTGTAGTGTATGTTAATGGGACACCCAAGCAGTACTAGTATTTTCTCTCCTTTTTCTATGTTATATATGTGCATATAAGAATAACCTCAACTATAACTTCTTTGTATTTTGTACAGCATCTGGTCAAAGTAAAATGTGCCTTAATATGTTTACCAAGGGGAAATTAAATGTTCAGTGCACAGATTATGTCCAATTTATCTTTTTAATTAAATAAGCTTATTTTAGTACAAAGCATTGTTGTCTTGTCTTATTTGGTCAATGGAGTCATTCAGGAGAGACTACACATTGGCAACCGGGAAGTAAGTTTGGTTGTCTTTGGTCCTGGGCAGGTTTGGTATTGGAGTGGTTCCTAAATTGGAATCCAGAACCGATTCTACTGCTGAAACCAAGATGGGAGTTTGTAAGACTTTTGCACAGTACTGTATATATAATTAAAATTCCAGCGATTACCACTGCACTACTTGAAGATACAGGTGGCAATATGGCATGTTATAACAAATGTTATATTTTATTTCTCCATTACTGGCTGCAATTGCATGTTGGGTGGAAGACAAAAATGCATTTGTTTATTAAGGAGGTGATTGTCATCAGCCATGTTGTTACTGTTACTTGATGAAGACTACATGTAGAATGTCACCGTCACAGCTGTGGACTCTGATATTCCAGGGGTCAGAATGTAAAAGTCCTGCTACGTGTTTCTTCCACCCATGAACACTTTTTACACTGGCCCCCATTGTCCTCCAGGCAGTTTTATGGAAAAGTGCATTAAATGTACATACTATGATGCAGAAAAAACGCAAGCAATGGTGTATTTAAAAATATTTATGAAACAATTATTTGCAATCTACACCAGAATGATGTTTACTATAAATATATTATGGTGCTTAGGAAAGATCAGTCTTTTGTAGATATAGTTTATAACAGTGCTCCTCACTCCTGGCCCTGGAGAGCCACTGGGTGTGCTGGTTTTTGTTTTCACCTTAATATCTGCAACCAATTCAGACCTAAGAAACCAGGTGAAGAGAGTTAACTATGTGTAATTTTACTGCTTTACTTGTCAATGAAGTGCTGAGTAATAACCAGGAGTGAGGACCATTAGTACAAAAGTGGGCATCATCAAAGTGTCAGCATTATATGGTATTAACCCCATCTGCTGGAAAGCAAAAGCATTGCACCATGAATACCTCAGACTGATTCTCCCCCACCCTCTTTCGTTCCTGAAGACTCAGGACTGCGGTGCTCGGCGAGCCTTGGTGCGTATAGTACCCATGTTTGGGGAAGTGACTGGCTTCTAATATACAGTCAAGATTAAAGATGTTACTACCTGAAGCCATGTAATGGGCTTGTGCCTGAAAGACATGGGTAAGGTATAGTGAATACTAGAAGAAGATACCCCAAAGCATTAGCCCATCCCACATGCACAATCATTATGGTGGTATGGCAGCAGTCCAAGGATGTCCCCAAGCGCTAATCCTCATTCAGTAGCCAACTTTATACACAAAATGACGGGGTTTTAAAAAAACGAGGCATTAAGCTGATCTTGGGTCAGTGTTTGAAGGATAAACTATATCCAGCTAGCCTTTAACATTCTCACAATGGTGCTGCCACATAGTGGCAATGTTATAACTTTGACAGAACATACCAGTAACATTGTGAGAACATTATGTGTTAGCTGGGTTTCACTCCTTGAGGTGGTTGCTCCTCAGGTGGTCCTGAGAAACTGTAGACCTGCAAAGGTGTTGTCTGGTGGGTTCCCATGTCCCACGGTCCCTTGCACCAGCTCCAGGGTGACCTGCTCCCCCTGCCCCAGTTCCAGGGTGCAAACTCTGGTAGCGGCCCCGCCCGCTTCCCCAGGTCCCTGCCGCAAGGTGGCCACTGGCGCCCCCTCTCGCTTCAGGATGGCCACTGCGGGGCCTGGACCAAACTCCAAGGTCAGCAGGAAGAGGTAAAGCCCTGCGTGTGGCGCTCGAAATACACCCGTTCCCGGACAGTACGCCTGTCCATGGTTGAGTGACACTCTCTCGAAGATAAGTGGGCCAGGTCGCTCCGTGCCATCATGGGTGCTGGCAAGGAAAGCAATGGGGGCGTCCGGGAACTGAGAGAGGTCTGAGAGAGAGATGGGGTAGGGGTAGGTTAAAAAGACAAGTTCAAAATGCCTGCCCGAGCAAGATTCTCTCACCTATGGCCGATAACTTGTGAACACCTGGAACTAATGCAACAGTGACCAAGTACACACAAACTAGCTTGTAACACAAGGCAACACTGTGTCCTAGACGAGAGCAGTCATAGTTAGGCTATGACCTAGCCAAAATCTAGGTACAAATCTATAACAATATACTGTAGGCCTATGTGAATTATATTAGGATGTTCCAAATACGATGCTCTAATATTTTGAGTTGAATGTACGTGAACAGAACCTGGAAATGACTTAAGACAAATGATTTATGTTGAACAATCCGTTTTACAGTGCTACTGTCTTTTATAGTCATGTAGAGTACACTGAAACACTAATATATTAGTTAATATATTCATTTGTACATGCTCTTGCAGTTTTTGTAGGCCCCACAAGGAGGCTGTCTTGAACAACTTAGTTGAATGTCATTATATTCTTACTGCATCAAATGGTAGAATTACATTAGTTCAAGTTCAATGAGAAAATTTTACCACTTCTGAAAATCAGTGATTCAAATATATCTAGTGGCTTATTATTGGCCCTCGGTATGTAGTTATCTTGTGGCTTGAATAAAAATATACACCATAAATTATTGTTGGCCTTTGTCAGAGCTTTCCTGGTCTCGTCTATGCAGTATATTCCAGATATCCCTCTATGAGTTTTGGATATGACTTAATGGTTGGTTTCACATCTTGGAAGTATTCATCTTCCATTTATTGAATAAATGTTGTGCATCAGTACATTGTTTTTATGTGACTTGCTATTTACAAATTCCCTTCTTTTGTGATAAAGGATCTATATCTATTCTGGATGTGTAACAAAGATACTAAACCAAAGTGAATTTCTTTTTACCTTCTGTCTTTGGGGTGAGTTCCCTTTTGTTGCGTGAGTTAACCATCCCTGCACTGAGATGGCCGCTCCTCTCTTTGTCTTTTCTCAGCTTTTTTAACTTCTTCTTCCCCTCCTTCCCTCTCAGTGCAGCCCACAACATATCCAGGTCTAGCGTGCCATTGGGATGTGTTCCGCCATCCATGTTGCCAAAGATGTTCCGGAACATTTGCAGGTGATCCTCCAACCCCCTGCGTAGCGCAACAACCTCATCCTGTAATTCCACCTCCAGGCCTGCAGGGGCAGCAGCATGAGTGTGTGAGGTGCAGTTACAACAGCGGGAGATGCAACTCTGACCTTCCAGCTGCCTCATCCTGGTCTCCAGCTCCTCCACCTCTCTCCCCAAGCTCCAGAAGTCACTGACAGAGTAGTCCTCGGAGCTGTATACCACATCGCTTTCTCTCTTGAACCTCTCTGAAGGGGCGGCTGAAGGGTCGTCATTAATGACCGGACTTTCCAGAGCGGTCATGGTCAGGGCATGGCTCTTGATCTGCTCCTCAGCGAGCAGGACTCTCCTCCTGAGCAGGGGTATGGAGTACTCACGCTGCTCCTGGGCAGGGAGCTCCTTAAACTGAAGCACCTCCTCTCCCAGCAGGACCTCCAGCACCTCTGAGTGGCGGATGGCGTCCTTCAGCAGTGAGGAGAAGGAGCCGGACAGGCGGCGAATCTCTTTGGTCTTTTCCCCGTCCCTCTGGAGCAGGACCAGGATGTCCTGCTGGATCAGCAGCTGGGCCGCCTGCAGCCGGGACACATTGAGCATTGCCGCCTTGCCCCTGTCCTGCTCCAAGGACAGGGACTCCCGAACCTGCCTCAGCTCCTTCTGCAGGCCGCTCAGCGAGCCGTCCCAGCCCCCCTCCCAGGGGTACTGTCCCCCGGCGCCCTCTTCCCAGGCCTGCCGGTTCTCCTTGTCCACCTCGAGGGCTCTGGCTATGTCCTGCCGCAGGATGGACATGGCGTTCACCATGGCGGCACAGTCACAGGTCGACGCGGCACCTTCACCGTCAAGCCGCTCCTGGAGGTACCTCAGGTCAGACTCCATCTCGCTCACTTGCTGCCCCTGGATGGTGAGGTTGCTGGCTAGCTCGGTCACCCTGTCCAGTACTGCCGCCCTGGCGGCCTCCACGTCCAGCGCCGTGTCGGTGAAGTGGTCCTGGGACGTGCGTCCCGTCAGGGCCAGCTTCCCCTCCAGGCTCCGGAGCCCCCTCTGCAGGTCCCCGAGGTGACGGGCTGCCCGGTCTGATTTCTCCTTCAGGGTGGCGACGTTCCTGGTGTTGCTCAACACATTGGTCTCCAGCATCCCTATAGCCTTCCACATAGCCGCTCCCTGCCAAGGCTGAGCTCTGCTCCCATCGGCCTGCCCGTGCACCGTCTCCTCCAGTTGATGCTGCTTTTGCCTCACCTCTGCCAAGGTTGCGTTGAGCGACAGAAGGCTGGCCTGGAATTAAACGGGACAGAGGTTTTCACATTCATTATGTCTGTTTGACTAAATCCAACCAGGATGGTAAATTACTTCCTATCCTCTGGCCTGTACATCTAATGCAGGGGTGTACAACTCCGGTTGTGGAAGGGCAGTCTGCAAGGTGGTTTCTGTTCCTACCAATTACCTTAGTTTAATTATCTGATAGCTCTATAAGCTACACTGGTTCACTCCTGTACTTGAACACAGTAAAGTCTTTTGGATACCCTTGCAGTCTTCGGCTGTAACCAGTACTTATATAAATGTCATATAAAGATATCCATCCATCCATCCATTATCTGAACCCGCTTATCCTGATCAGGGTCGCAGGGGGGCTGGAGCCTATCCCAGCATACATTGGGCGAAAGGCAGGAATACACCCTGGACAGGTCGCCAGTCTATCTCAGGGCACACACACCATTCACTCACACACTCATACACTCATACACTCATACACTCATACCTACGGGCAATTTAGACTCTCCAATCAGCCTAACGTGCATGTCTTTGGACTGTGGGAGGAAACCGGAGTACCCGGAGGAAACCCACGCAGACACGGGGAGAACATGCAAACTCCGCACAGAGAGGCCCCGGCCGACGGGGATTCGAACCCAGGACCTCCTTGCTGTGAGGCCATATAAAGATATGATTGAGCTAATTAAATAACTAAGAGCAGAAGCACAACATTGGCAGTGATGAGTAATACTCTTTCCAAGGGAAAGCCATCCTCATGCCAGCACCATGGCACTATATATGATGTTATGATTGCCCAGTGAACTACCAGCCATAATAGACACTGGCATGGTCCTAGAATATTCAAAGAGAGAATCATTGCATTCAAGCATTATTTCAAGTCCCCAAGCAAGAAATGATTATAAATCACAGATTAAGCTAAAATATTCACAAAATAATCTAAAATTAACTATTAAATTAACTGTAGCCTTCATAAATAAAATGTTAATTTCAGACAAACTGTGACCACATCAACATAACCTCAGCAGGCTGCATTTTGCACTGCGAGTTTCATATATACGTAAATCTGGCCATAACATTACATTACATTAATGGCATTTGGCAGACACTCTTATCCTGAGTGAAGTACAGCTGATTAGACTAAGCAGGAGACAGTCCTCCCCTGGAGCAATGCTGTGCGGATCTTATTGTGGCTACACCGCAGATCGAGCCACTGACCTGGCGGGTCCTAGTCATGTACCTTAACCATTATGCTACAGGCAAGACTTTAAATCAGGATTCAACAAAATCTGGTTGTCAAATCCAAATCCAGCGATGGCTTTCTTTTCTCCCTGGTAATTAACTGATCAATTAGCGCTCATGATTGACCAGACAGTCTTCACCCCTGACTCCCAGGTAAAAGGAAGGTGGAAAACCAGCAGGTCTTGGCCTTCGAGGACCAGCAATTTGATGATCCCTGCTTTAAATAATGTTGTATATCAGGAGAGGGGTTCTGTGTCAGGCTCATGTTAGTCTACACAATGGCCATCAGCAAAGCAGCAGCCTTCTCTGTTCTCACCTCGTTCTGCTCAATCTTGCTGTCAGCGTCCGCCTTGAAGGCAGTCAGGTGGTGGTGCAGCACAGCATGCTGGGATTGCAGTCGCCCCTCCAGCTCGTTTTGCCTGGAGCTCAGCAGGGCCCTCACTTGGCCCATCTGCTTGGTGCTCTCCGTGAGCCGGGCCTCGAGGTTGTGGCCTCTCGCTCCTCCTCTTCCTCCTCCTCCTCCTCCACGCGGGGCCCCACCCCTCTCTTCCCTCCGGAGCTCAGCCAGGCCGTGGGAGAGACGGCCCACCTCCAGGGACAGCCGCCTCAGGGTGTGGTTGAAGCTGTCCAGCACGGGGTAAAGCTGAGCCATCAGCGCTGCGGTGGTGTGGTGGAGGGGCGAGGTCACAGAGGCGGGCGGGGCAGGGAGAGGCACTGAGGCCACACCCACTCGGCCCTCACCTGGAAGAGACAGCCAAAATGGGCGCAAAGAGCATGATGATCACGCATGCAGTCCCATTCTTTCCACCTTCGAGGCAGAAGATTCCAACTGATTTACAGAGGTGGGTATAAGCTGTCATAGACAGCCCTGGTGTGAGAACCATTTATTTCCTTTTGTGTATCCTTATCCCAAAATGGCTTCCAGGATGGATTCCAACCAACCTCCCCACCCTTGCCCTCATCTGTGCTTTTTACTGCTATTCCCTATTTAGAAAGGGACCATGTACAATATTGTATGTGAATATATGAATTGCTATTTAATGTATTGCATCAGAGTCCGCTTAAGCTCATTTTCACCAACAGTCCTTACACCTTTCGTCATTCAAAAGCAGGGTCGCTTACTTCATTACCACCATCTGGTCCTCACTTGTGAGGGGATTTACTATAGGGATTTTAAATAGTTGCTTGTTTCCTACTTTCTACTCAGAAAGGAAACTGCTGTGAATGGGATACAAGATGAATGTATATTATAGCTGAAAGGGATCATGGCAAAACTATGCATTTATATATACACATAACGAAACATGCACAAACCCAGGCACACATACGCACACATGGTCACATAAGAACTCGCCAGTGTTTAGGTTCATGGTTCACTTCGATAAATTGCCCGAGTGAAAAAATGACGAGATTCCGTATATGCTTTGCATTGCAATATTGAAAATAAGCAGATTTTGAAATGCTTTCATGTGTTTTTCATATGCCAGATAAGCGTAAACGCAGGGGCAGAAAATGGACACTTGCCGGTCTGTTTGACGTCTTGTGGAGAGACAGCGGGGTGTGGTAAGTTGCCAAGATGATCTCCTTGTGGCTGGAAGTCTCGCTGTGCCAAGCTGAGGTCCTCAGACAGTTCTGTCTGCCTATCAGATCCTTTGGAGAGAGAGGGAGAGAGACAGAGATAATATTTCATATCATGCTATTGATACATTGCTATTGATCCTTCATTCCTCAAATCCATGAATGCCTGTCAGATTGTCTTCATCCCTGTGTACACTCTAGCATTTGCCTGCCAGCGTAGGCATGCAAAGAAGCCAATGTTCACCTTTTTAGTTCTTTGTCCTTTTTTGGTTTCACCCCATTTTTTATGTGCCCAAAACTGCACGTATTGCATTTGCTATCCATTTGTTTTGTGAATGCCAGATGAGCATAAACACAGGAGCAGAATGGCCTTGTCATAAAACAACAAAACAAAGTGTGAAAAAGGGAAATGTCAGGCGCTGGGCAAATGGCCCTGGGCTGATTGATAGTTTCCTGTTGTTCCTTTTTTTTAATCTCAAGTAAAAAATATTAGCTTGTTTTCAGTTACTTTTTGCTTGACAACTGAAATTTTCTCATCCCATTGGTAAATCTTGAAATTAGTCACATTTTCTCACCTCATTGACAGTTTTTTGTCTCATTTAGCAAATAAATTATAGGAATGTGATGTTTAAGTATAAATATAAATATAAGACTAAGTAAACACTTGTTAAGACTAACTTATTTTTTGTTCTTTTGCAGTGTGATCCATGGAAGCCACTTGGCCCACACTTCAGTTGTCATCTCATACACTCTATACACGCACATGCTTTGTTAGACCTTTCTGCTATGGGAGCCAGACCATTGCTGACACAATCCTGGTCGTTACTTGGTGTCCAAAAGGAGGGTTGTAACTCTAGGGAAGACTCCAAAGCTAGGTTTGGTCAAACTGCAACACATTTAGCCCGTATTACCCATATTTCGGTGACATCATGCATTTCAGTAGCAAAGTTCTGAATGTGCTTTTCAAAGGTGAGGAAAAAGGAAATGGTGGGCAGAGGCTCAGAGCCCGGGCATGAGGCATGAGGGGTGGAGTGGTTGTAGATTTTGATCACGCAGGATATGAGTATTAGTCGCTTGGGATCTCCGGTTTAGGAAGTGCTGTCAACAGGGGTGTGGAGAGTGTTGCTTTAATAACCTGGGAATGTCCACCCCCCGCCCCCCTGTTTTTGACTGCCAAGAACTTGAAGAACTATTGAAAGCATGTCTATGTCCTGTGCGTGTGAGAGAGTGAGAGTGATTACTGTGTCTGCATGTGTGTGTACTATAAGATTTTGTGCATAGAAAAATATACACTCTTAGTAAAAAAGGTTCTGAAAGGGTTATTTAGATTCCAAAGAGGAAAATTTTTTTGTTCTTTATGAAGACTCTGTGAAGTGTGAAAGTTCACTGACAAATAACCATTTTGCCCTACAAAGAACTTTTACTTTTAACTTCTATGGATTCACCATAGAAGTATGTGCATTGCTGTATGTGTGTTTCTTGTTTGTGTCTGTGTGTGAGAGAGAGAGAGAAAGTGAATGTGTGTGCGAGAAAGAGAGAGTGTATGTGTGTGTGTGTGTGTGTGTGTGTGTGTTTGTGTGTGTGTGTGTGTGTGTGTTTGTGTGTGTGAGTGCGTGTGTGTGTGTGTGAGTGAGTGTGAGTGCGTGTTTTACACGTGAGCTCTGTTTAAGGTTCCTCTTCCTCATACCTCTGGTTGCCCTGAGAACCAGCTGGCCCACCCTTTCCTCCGCACGGCGGTATTTAAAGGCTCTCGCTCGCCTTCTCAGAATTCCCCTCTCCCTGCAGCGCGGCGTTTCCTCCGTTTGTCTGAGAGAGCGCAACGAGGGGCGGTGACAGGGAAAGAGTGACAGGCTGACACATTCACGGCGGGGATAAGGCCGCACTCCCGCTCCAAACGGGTAAACATCCTACAGCAGCGCCAGTGTACCCACCCTGCTGCTGGGCGTCACCGAGCCCCGCCCGAGGGTCCCAAGAGGTCTGGTCCCCAGGGTCCGAGGTATGGGCATCTGCCACTATAAATCACACAGAGGGCAAGGGAGATGTTACTTTCCCAGCTTTTGGAGGCAGAATTTAGCCGTGGTTCCCAGACGTGTCTATGCTTCCCATTGAAGGATTACAGGACCTCTCAAGGCCTTGTTTCCACAAATTCAAAGACTAGTACAAGCAGGCAGGAGCGTTGCAAACCAGCAGTCTGTACACCTATGAGCTGTTGAATGTAAATTCTACTCCTGAACATATTTTATTTCCATGGGTTATAAATAAGTTGCAATCATGTGATTTGAACTAACCACATATCTGGAGAGCCAAGTATACACTCAGTAATCAATTTATTAGGCATACCTGTACACCAGCTTGTTAATGCAGGCAATCATGTGGCAGCAACTAAATCATAAAAGCATGTGGACATGGTCAAGAGGTTCAGCTGTTGTTCAGACCAAATGTCAGAATGGGGGAAGAAATAAACTGTGACTTTGATTATTGGTGCCAGACAGGGCACACACAACAGTCTCTACAGTTGATGGGAAAAACAAAAAACATCCAATGAGCAGCAGTTCTGTAGGCAATGTTAATGACAGAGTTCAGAGGAGAAGGGCCAGACTGGAAGCTGACAGGAAGGTGACCATAATGCAAATAACCACGCATTACAACAGTGGTATGCGGAAGAGCTTCTCAGAACACATAATGCATCAAACCTCTAAATGGACAGGCTACAGCAGCAGAATACCAATAAGTCAAAAAATAAGTCTAATAAATACCTATTAAAGTGCTCACTGAGTGTATATTTAGACTGGTTCAGGTGAGCCAGTGATCAACAGCTCCCAGTAACTCATCCATTGTGGGGTTCATATAAATTCAATTTCCCTATACTGCTTACAACCATTACAAAACATTTCTAACACAGGAAGTCCATATTAGATGTTTGTTTATTCTAAACTCGGAGGAATGACTCCATGCTAGCTGACTGAGTAAGCAAGCCAAATTTCACCAGTTGTTTGTATATGCTATAAAGAAGATGGTTGGCTGGCCCAAAATATGTCTATCTATATAAGATGTTCCCATCCAGTGCTTAAATGGAGGCTCTATATTTGAAGGGAACATGTAGGGAAATATTTAAAACCATATTTAGGGAAAAGCAAACAAGCTTAAGAGCTGCGGTATTTATTGATAAATCTGTACTAGGCCAAATCTGTAACCGTTTGTTTGCAAATAATTGTTTCAGACATTCCCCTCAGTATGCCACCACAGGAGAAGAACCTGATATTAGTGGGCAGCTGTGTTGGGTACCAGTGTACCAGCAATCTGCTGTAAATTGTAATTAAACTACGTAGTATGTAGTTAAACTACTCCCTGACACTGGTGGGCTGCTATATATTTAAACATACAGAGAAAACTAAAGTAATGAAAAAATGACCTTCGATTAATTTTAGCCAGAACATTAAAACCTCAACCAAGTTCACTTATGATGATAAAATGTAGGGTTCTATTCAAGTCTTTGTATAATATTATCTCTGTCTTTTTACTTAATGGCCCCATGCTTTTAAAGTTTTCCTGAAAAAGAAAAACAGCTCCTAAAATTGCTTTATAATCCAGTGATATGACGTCTCCTGTGATTAATGGCTTGAGTCTCGATGACATCACCATACCAGAGACTTCACACTCGTGTCCTCCATAACCTGGGCAGCACCTCCACAGCAGAGAAGTGACAATCTTCTGCTCCTCTTTATAAACAGGCCTGGTAGAGAGCTTGTACCTGATAACATACACATGGACAACAGCCATTTTCAAACAACCTGAACAAAGCAGCACATAATTTGACTGAGATTGATTGTGTGTGCTTCCCTGCTGAAGAAAATAGCTCAAGCTAGGTTTTGAAACAACTGTTAGCTGGTTGACCAACTACCAGCTCAGACAAGCTAACAGCACTAGATGATTGACCACCTCATACCCAGCTAGACCAGCTTTATGACCAGCTTGGCTGGTTGACCAGTTCAGACCAGCTCCCAGCTTGATGTGGTTTGACCAGCTAAAGCTACTGCATGTTTTGAAACAGCTAGTAGCTGTGTTTCTGGAATCTGAGGTACTCACAGGGTCAGCCGGCAGTCAGTGGGGCTCCTGGGACAGGGGCTCAGGGACTTGGCTATGTACCTCTCCGAGGACAAGAGCACAGCCGTGGTGACCATGTGCTGGTGTACAAAACCGCACCAGTTTCTACAGAGGAGAGGAGACACGGTAACCTTGTTGACAACTTCCCTAAAGGACGGGCACAATGATTAATGGGAAAGTAGAGTACTTTATTTTCATCTTGTCAGTTACATCCAGATCAAATTACTTCTGTATCGTAAGGTACTCTTAAATATTATGAACACCTTTGCTGAGAACATAAAGAGCCATTTAAGTAGCTCATTATTTTTAAAGCCACTGCTTCTTTTTCTGGGGACCTGCAGATATTGTTTTGTGCAGTATACATAATGATTTAGCAGTTTCAGTCAGTTCTGGTATGCCATTTGCGATTTGGTCTCTGCCGACTTTTTGAAGAGAGGGTCTTCATCCCTAAACAAAATTTCAGGAGAAATGGGAGCAGCACCTCAGAAGTGACTGTGAAACTATGTGTTGTGATCCATGCCATGCAGTAATGATCTCATACATTTGAATGCTGTTCTTGTTTTAGCTGTGTGCTCGGATAAGAACTGATGATGCTCAGCCCTACTTTTGCCGGGTTGTTCAGAGGTAAATTCAGACAGGGTAATAGCAAGCAAAGGGAAGTATGGGACAAGATGTTCCACTCGGAGATCAGTAGATTTTCAAACAGATCATCATGACTATCTGGGCCACTGGGAATGAACAGAATTTGTATGTGTTATTTTCAAACTTGTAAATGATGTATCTGCAAGTTTTTGATGGTATTTGAGCCACTTCCCCTTTAAAAAGCAAAAGTTATATTTGAATTAATTAATTCACTTGTTCCATGTACCATAGGCATTTGCGAAAGGAAAATTAACTGAGACTTCTTCCTTCTCATTAAAATGTATTTCTTATTCAAATAATTTTGCCTGGGAAGTAGATGCAACCAACATGCAACCTTCAAGTTAAATATTTGGATGAAAGCAGACTTTGTGTTGCATCAGACCAAGTTGTTTTTGTGCAGGTGTGTGTCAAATGGTAAATAAATCATTTTCACACCGATTAAACCATTGGAAAAACAAAGAACACTACCAGGATTTCAACTGGATTATGTAGGGATTAGCACTTGCCCTGCCAAAACATTAGCGGGTGTGGCACAAAGCCCACAGGAAGTGACATGAGTCACAGTGTATATCCGCACACTACAATTCATACTTCCACAGAGAGAGATTCTGATTTACAAACCCTAACATAATGCGTGCATGCATAGTGCACCTCAAATCTCTCAAAATCTTTTCACTTTAATTCCATTTTTGTACCAATTTTGCTGTACCAGCTGCTAAAAAACCCACACAGTAACTTTGGCTGAAATATGTTGGAATTTGGTAACCTCAATGTGTCTGATGAATGAGAATTCAAGTCCACATGTGCCAGGTTTACTGAAGTTGCTGTAGTAGACCAGTTCACAGCCACCAATAGTCTTTGAGTAGGCTTAGAGTACAATGTTTACCAAAAATGCCACCTTTCCCAATGAGAGAACTGGAAGGGGTGAGGAAAAACTGGTGTGTTGCCTCCAATCCAGTCAGTCTTAAACTGTAAAAACAAAAATGGCATGGAAAATGTGTCCCATACAGCCAGACCCAAACAGGCTATATGGCTTCCTTCCTGTCTCTGCAGACATCCATCCCATGACCACACATCCTGGGATCTTCTCCCACAGGCAGCTAACACACAAAACACCCTGCTTTGCCGCAAAGGTGAAGTCAAGACACCGACCACTGATCCAAGATCAGAGGGTGCACACAGGCAGGACATCCACCGCCTCCTTATCTAACATCAGCTTTCACACAGAGGGCTAAGGAAACTGCATGCCCACCACAGACTCCAGATCAGCTTTCTCTGCGGTACCATTACCTGACACTGGAAAGTCTTTGAGCTGTAGCTTGAGACTACTAACTTACTGCCATGTTAGGTATATTACACAATGCTGACTAGGCCTAATTTAACCAATGATGGATAAAATATATACTATATACTCAGCTGACTATAATCTCATACTGTCTTCACAGAGTCTACAATGCAGTTTGTAGACTCATTTATTTATTAATTTTATATATATTTAGGAGGGGATAGTGGGATGCAGGATGAAGCTCCGACTACCAAAAAGGTAAAGTCAGTTTGTCTATCTACCAAATGGACATTTTGAGTCCACACTCACTGTCATGGATGCTCTTAGTACTGTACCCCATTACATTACAGTTATTTAGTTGATGCTTTTATCAAACCAACTTACAATTGATTAGATTAAGCAGGGGCTTCTCCCCCTGGACAAATGTAGGGTTAAGGGCCTTGATCAAGGACCCAACAGTTGCACAGTAGACTAATTGTGGCTGCACAGTCTGCATTCACAGCCATAGGTGAACTGAGCTAACAACTGTGTATAATCAGCTTATTAATGGATTAATTGATCAATTAAGTGCTGAGTGAGGATGAAAACCAGCAGACCTGGTGGCTCTTCAGAACCAGAGCTGGTGATGCCTGGTCTGCATGCACAGTTACAGGGACACACTGCTCTTCATCACATTCATTGTTAAGTGAAAAATGTAAATATTAACCACACTAACACAACTTTCAAACTACCTTTAAAAATATGTTGTTATTTTGGGCATTAGCACATTAGCACTGATTTTGTTGAAGTTTGGTGTGTTGCTGTTTACCTACAGGTATCTGCTATTCATATGGCTCGATATACAAGCAATTCCCCTTTACATCCCAGAGCTGGATTTCAGCCCAAGCATTGTCGTAAGGTCAGATCCTATCACTCAACACAGGAAATATATAACCCTTTTATGCTTTCCGCTTATGAGAGTGAATTGCTATTGATTTGTGCTGGCAAAGAGAGAATGCATGCAGACATGTGACAGAGGACACGTATTTCAATGTGGCAGTAATATCCAGACCGGAACACAGCAGCAATCCGTTGCGTGCTGAATGGAGGGTAAAGGGAGAGAAATTGTGGAGACTGAATGATTTTTCAAGAAGTTGTCATCTAATGTAACATACCGTTATATTCATTATGTGCATGTGAGATCACCATGACACTAAACTGTCCTTTGACAATAAAATTGAGATGACAATTTTTTGTAATAGGACAATGCTTGAAATCTATTTAATGTAATATCATAGTAATTAATTATTATTATTATTATTATTATTATTATTATTATTAGTAGTAGTAGTAGTAGTAGTAGTAGTAGAAGTAGTAGTAGTAGTAGTAGTAGTAGTGAAACCAGACACTGTTTACAGCAGGGGTCACCAACCTTTTTGAAACTGAGAGCTACTTCATGGGTACTGAGTCATACTAAGGGCTACCAGTTTGTTTTGTCACGCGCACAATACTGACCTTTGAACTAGAGTAGGTCAGAGTTCACCTAAACTTATCTAAACTTCATGTATAATAAACATATTTTTAAGATATTGTCATTTTTAAATCTATATAAATGCAAGTGTGATTAAAAAAAAATAGCAACAGAATAAAATTTAATTTTAGATGCGAGTTGTGAGTTGTGCTATTTTTAGAACAGGCCTGCGGGCGACACAGCTTACATGAGAATATATGTATATTAAATCCAGTATTTTCCTATTTTTATGTCAATACACTGACAAACACAAAAAATAAGGCAACATAATAAGCCTATATCAACTATAATTTTGACTTAAAATCTTGTGTCTATTACTTTTTTGCTAAACAAGACAAAAGTATAGCCAATGACGTGAGGCAGTTTGACTTATTTCAGGATTTGTGGTACAAAAATGTCATTTGTCAAGCAAACAGTACATGAAAACAAGCTAATATTTTACTTGAGAGAAGAAAGTAAGATTTTCTCATTACATAATCAAATCTCATTACAAGATTAAATCACCTTTTTACTGTGTAATACTACAGAATGCACCAAGTATTTTACTCCAAATTCTGTTTTTGACACACCATAGTTCCACATGCCACATGGTGAAATGTACTTGCACTGCTCATGACACTGGAATTGACACCCTGCAGATCTACTGCAGTACTGCAGATCTGTCCCTCATGAAAATATCTGACAACCTGATTGCATCTATGTGGCAAAAACAAAGACATTCACCAAACTTACCCTATTCGCGGGGCATTGTTTTGAAATTCTCCCGAAGGGTGAGCTGACTCCTCTGGGGTTCCATCATAGGTGTGCCTGGGACCCCCTGGTACGGGGCCGTATCCGGGGACAGGGGATCCGTGCCCATACATCCCGAACCTCTGGCCCTGCCAGGTTGCACTACCTTGAGCCCTGTCATCCTCAACCTCGGGGTCCCGGGCCCTGATGTCACAGAGCGCCTCCAAGAGAAACCCTATCAGGAGCAGGAGGACCCTCGCCATCGTCAGCTCTGCGCCACAGCCCTGATTCTGAGGGCCTTTCCGGGGCGGGCACTTGTTTAAGAGCAGCTTCCTCCAGGGTCGGAAACGCCTCCCCCTCTTCTTCCCTCATTTGACATCCGGTGGTCACCTCCCCCCACCCTCTCCCACCCCACCACGCTTCTCCTCCTGCTCTGCCACTCCGAGCTTTCAAAGTCCTTCACAACAATCGGAGGAAACGGGCCGCCCACTCAGGGCAGGCCCCTGTGTGGAAAGGTTGCGGGTGCTGGAACAATGCCGGCCTGCTTTGGGGAGGCTGGAGCATCGAGCCCCCCCCCGCCCCCTTCTTCTCCTTCTTCTTCACTTGGCAGGTCCTTGGGAGTTCTCATGACACCCTCCCCTGGCTTTGGAGACCAGGAAGTTTAAGTCAGCAAAAAGTGAGACTGGATGTGAAGGAACAGGCGAGAAACGTGACCTGAGTCAGGGAGGTGCCATTTGTTTTCCTTACTGACTACCCTTTTGGGTCATAAAATGTGCAGGGCACGCACAGGGCCGATGGGGCCTGCGTGTCAGTGTTCTTGTTGCGTGGCTGTGAAGGAACGTGCCAGAACGGGAAAACACAGAGACACAGGTGCATGCCAACTATTAGGCCGTAAGGGAGAAGACATTTAGAAAACAAATCCTTCCTCATTGTCTTTGACAAAAGCAGCGTAGCACTTAAATGTATGCCGAGGGAACAATTGCTCATAAACTTGACCTACAACCAGGAATCTAAAACCTTCAAATCCACTTATGCCTAAACCCTCTCCATGCTACCAGCAGGTGGTGCCATACTTACGCATTAGGAGCATCAAAGGAACATTTCACAGCAAAGGAACCCTTCATCTGGTGAGTAAGAAGACAGCTGCACCAGGAGGAGTGCATCACACAGACAAAGACACTGTGAAATGCTGGTGGAGTAGAAGGAAAAAGAGGTGTTCAGAGGAGGTGGTGTGAGAGGCTGTGCTCCACTTCCTGCTGCGGCCCTGTGTTCATTTCCTGTCTGCTGAGTGCCTGTTTGTTTACGTCAAAACACCTTTCAACATAGGTTTCCACCTTTATCAACATCTTGATTCTAGCACTAAATGAGACCATAATTCCTGTACAGAACAACAGTGCAGGTGTGATTCAATTACAGGAAAGGCCTGTGGCTTGTCATCAGGACCCAAACTCTCTCAATGACTCTCAAGAGTTGAGATTTCCTGCAATATAGAAGTTTCATGCAGAGTTCTATTGAAGGTCAATTGTTATGGATGTACCAATTAGGTCACAAATTTTACAGTTAAGCATACAAAGGGTATGTTTGCTTTGTTGCCCACAACCATACACCATATGGCTTGTGGGCTTGTTAGGGAGAATTAAATTGTCAGCTTGTTGAACCATGAGGCAGGTCCCACCACTCAGGTGGAGGGAAAACTTACTTATTAGAGGTTCCTGAGGGCAGGGTGTGCTGTCTGAGTCCAATTCAGCTCATACAGAAAAATGAACAATACCAAAACAAATACTGATCATCTCACAGGTAAAACCTTTGATAAGAAGTGAAGGAGGTTCCAGCTAAAAGCCCTGAGCTGGTGCTTGTCATTGATGGAGAGTAGTAATCCAGCAGAGGTCGACGGTGAGGTAGCTAAGGTCCAAACTCCACGTCAGACCTGGTGCGAGGCTGTTTATTCAGGTTTGTTTTATGTGAGCGGTGAACTTTATGCTTCCTGGAGACATGGCAGGAGGAAACAGCAGGGTGTAACCCACTACTACAGAGAGCTACTGCTCTCTGCAAGGGGGTGCAAACAGACTGCGCCATTCTCTCTCACAGCCCTCGGGATGCAGTGGAATGGAGGATTCTACGGTTGATGTTGGAGATGTACTGATTTTGAAGGCGCACAGAAGATGCATTGCGTTGTGGGAACAAGTGCAGGTGTATCCATGTAAATTAAAATATTCAAAAATGGCATTTCTTTCTCTAAAGAAATCAATGGCAGTGTTTTACCACCTGCATGTTTAAAGCGCAATTATCCTATACATCTCCTACTCAATCGGAATCTGAAATGCAGCTTGCGGTTCAGTTTCACTGATGTAATCAGGTGAGAGCTCACAAAATGGCAGCAACTTTCACCCCTGGATTTTTTTCTTAAAAATGCAACGAAAAGCTGTCGGGCTGCCAGGCTGCAGCTGAAGCGATTTCTTATGTAATATGAGGCGGGCGAGAGGGACCAATGGCTCACTCCCACAATTGGGTGCAAAAAAGATTGTCCAATCAGGGAGCCGGCATCTCATGGCAGGCAGGCAGGCAGGCAGCAGGATGTCCCCCACAGGAATGCTGCATTTTCACCCCCCCCCTCGGTTTACTAATGGATGGGTCCAGTACAGTGACAGACGGGGGGGGGGGGGGGGGGGGGGGACTTGCCTGCCTGCTTCCCTTTGTTTTTAAAAATGTTTTACAATGTATCTTTCTGAACAGTGAGAGGATTGGCTTTCCTAGTGCAATGTCTGTGAAATGTAGCCACCACTTTGCTCCTAATCAATGGCAATTTGCCCTGCTGCAGGCTGTCGACTAGCCTACAATATTAAACAGCCCAGCTTGTTGAGCTTCAGAAAAAATAGGAAGAATTTTGCTTTCCAGATATCTTTCTTGAGGCAGAATATGCTCATGCATTTTGAATACTCTGATGAACAACTTTATATTCAAAATGCATCATTAAAAATAATATTTACTGAACCCCAGGTAGTGAAGGGCTAGAATTCTTTAATTTTCTAATAATGATATAGAATATATATATAGATACATAATATAGAACATGTTGCAATATTTATACATTTATATACATATATTTATTTATATCTCTTGTAATTATATATTTCTAATACAGTATAAAAAATGATACAATTATTTTTTATACTGTATATTGTACTATATAAATCTTGTTTGATACCTCTAATAGTCCATCACCCATACCTGTCATATGTCCTACCTCTTCTTCTCAGTTATCTGACCAGTCACCCGGAGACCTGGGCCTCAGAGCTGATTACTTTCCACACCTATCACTCTCGATCATCCTCAACCTTCCCTGCATGCTTTCCCTCTCTGACCACAGAAAGCAAAAGTGTCTGCATTTCTGTATGGGCTGTCTACTTCTGTATGTTCTGTCTGTTTCTGCATGTGATGCCTACTTCAACATGTGCTGTCTGTTTCTGCATGCGATGCCTACTTCAACATGTGCTGTCTGTTTCTGCATGCGATGCTTACTTCAACATGTGCTGTCTGTTTCTGCATGTGATGCCTACTTCAGCATGTGCTGTCTGTTTCTGCATGTGATGCCTACTTCAACATGTGCTGTCTGTTTCTGCATGTGATGCCTACTTCAACATGTGCTGTCTGTTTCTGCATGTGATGCCTACTTCAACATGTGCTGTCTGTTTCTGCATGTGATGCCTACTTCTACATGTGCTGTCTGTTTTTGATGCGTTGTCTGTTTCTGATGCGCTGTCTGTTTCTGTATGTTCTGTCTGTTTCCGTGTGGGCTGTCTGTTAACTGATGCCTGCTCACCCTTAATAATTATATTATTATTCTATACAATAAATCATGTTGACTGAAAATGACCTGCACTGAACATTGATGTCCTTACAAAATTGAGATTTCAAAGATTTACACTCAGTGCGCACTTTATTAGGTCTACCTAATAAAGTGATCGCAGAGTGTATGTGTGAATTATCAGACAGATAGCCTTGCAGACTGCCAGCAGTTACAAGCTATCATGATGGCTATACTGTATATATCCTCTTGGGGCTGTTCTCTGGCAATATGAATATATGCAAGAAGAGAGTATGTCTAACAGATGTTAGATGTTCATTAACTGAGGCCTACTACTATAAGAAAATCTACTTTTCAATATATTAATCCATGTCTTTAATGGGAAGTGATTTGCCAGTACTTAAAACTGGTCCTCTTCCCCCCTGAGTGCCTGCAAATGAACACCTCCCATGTTTCCAGAACACCCATGGGTTGGCCCTCAGCCAATCAGGAGAGAGAGGGGGCGGTGACAGGAGCTGGGCAAGCGACATCACTGCAGACTGCTTGATATTGAAAGTGCTGAGTGGTGTATTTGTGTACCTGGCAGAATCCACTGCTAATGGAGATGAGTGGTAGTGAGTCAGCTCTTTCTCTTTGGTTTCTAGAAGATTTGTGCTTCAAGTACCCGCTATTTAGAAAGTGTTGAAACCCAGGGATTTTGAACCAAACCAATAGCTATTGCCATCATTATAAATGTATTCTTACAGTTCTTAAAAATATAATCCCAAGTATATATTTTAGAAACTTAGAAGTGGAATGTGGAATTTTACAAAGGATTATGAGATTTTCCTGAAAACTTTATCCAAATATTTGCCTCTCCATTTGAATATTTTTTTTATTATCATCATACAATCAATCACTTTGACAAACTAGCTTGTGTTCACCTTTCAGAACCAGTATCATAGGCGCAGAATATTTTTAACAAACAACCAAGAGGATGTGTCAGCAAGGTGAACTCAGTTGAAATTGTGTTTTTTTTTAACAAATAAGTGTTTAAAGACAGTTTTGGTCCAACAAAAGTACCTTGAACTCCAGTAAGCTGCAGATTTTGCTTGTTGATTTCAGACCTCAGTAAGCCAAGTGAGGTGGAGCCAGGCATCTTCTAGGTGTTTTATCCCAAGGTGTGCATTAACGTGCTATAGCTCTTGTACACCCCCGACTTGGCAGTGGTCAAAGGGAAAAATACTAAGTTCAACTCTGGGTCAAAGCCAAAGATGACTCAGAGCTTTTCCTTTTACCTTGTCATTGGTCATGCTTATCCTCAGTATTTAGACAATAATGAAACTTAATCAATAATAGCCGTATAATGGATAATGAATTGGTTGCTTAATACTTATTTGATCCTGTGTGTATGCAGATGGCAATGTGAGCATACTGTAAGCATGTCTACAAATATTACTACAGGATATTACTATTAATATTAGTGAATTACTCAACATAATCCTCATCTTTATCAAAATAGGGTATAAATTATAATTATTGATGAAGACAATCTATTATATATTTATACACATACACTTACCATGCACTTTATAAGGAACATTCTTACTTTATTACACCTACTTATTCATGCGATTATCTAATCAGCCAATTGTGTGGCAGCAGTGCAATGCATACAATCATGTAAATACGGGTCAGGAGCTTCAGTTAATGTTCACATCAACCATCAGAATGGGGAAAAAATTTGATTGTACTGAAACTTTGACCGTGGAATAATTGTTGGTTGCAGACAGGGTGGTTTGAGTATCTTAGAAACTGCTGATCTCCTGTGAGCAGCAGTTCTGCAGACATAAACACATTGTTAATGAAAGACATCAGAGAAGAATGACCAGACTGGTCAAAGCTGACCACAGTGGTATGCAGAAGAGCAACTCTGAACACACAATGCATCATAACTCTAAGTGGATAGGCTACAGCAGTAGAAGTCTAAAAAATACAATTAATTTGTCACATCAAGCCAATTTGTCACATCAAACAATGCAAAGATTGTTTGAACTGGCTTTCATTTTTGCATGTGAAGTCATGGAGACTCATCATTGGTGAATATTGCATTTGTATTGGAGGAGTACACCGTAAACGCAGTGAGCACAGGTAGTGGCTCATTAAAAGGAGGCAGCCGATGTTCAGGTCGAGACATGCGCACGCCACCAGCTCCTTCCTGCACCAGCGTGCGGTGCTACGGGTCACATTCAGCACTGGCAGGGTCAGAAATGTATAGTTTTAAAACACGGCTGAGTTTGGTTAATATTTCATCATTGGAGCCACAGGAGGAAAATTGTGAGGGGAACCATTGCAAACAGGGGCGGAGCCTGTCATACACGTGGGTACGAAGCATGATGAGAAATAGCGTGTTGCACTTAGAAGAACACAAAGGAATCCATTTTAAAGATATGATACATTTCAACGTCAGCTCTGGTTAAAAATATATACACTCACTGAGCACTTCATTAGGTATTTATTCAATTTATTTTTTAGACTTATTAAGTCGTCTGCTGTAGCCTATCTGCGTTGTGTGTTCAGAGATGCTCTTCTGCACACCACTGTTGTAATGTGTGGTTATTTCTGTTACTGTCACCTTCCTGTCAGCTTTGACCAGTCTGGCCCTTCTCCTCTGACCTCTCATTAACAACGCCTTTCTGCCTGCAGAACTGCTGCTCACTGGATGTTTTTTGTGTTTTGCACCATTCTCTGCAAACTTTAGAGACTGTTGTGTGTGGAAATCCCAGGAGACCAGCAGATTCTGAAATATTTAAACCACCCTGTCTGTCACCAACAATCATTCCACGATAAAAGTCACTAAGATCACATTTCCTCCCCATTCTGACATTTGGTCTGAAAAACAGCTGAACCTCTTGACCACATTTGCATGCTTTTACACATTTAGTTGTTGCTACATTATCGGCTGATTAAAATATTTGCATTAACAAGCTGGTGTACAGGTCTACTTAATAAAGTGCTCACTGAGTGTATATTATTTGTATTTATACACAAATTATACACAATGTTCAAGTAGTGCATTGTACAATATCCAACGCACTACAAGTCAGCTAAAAAAAGGAAGATAAAATAGGTACTCTACATCCAGGACAGATAGATTATGACTCTCCTTCACCAGGACTAGCCTGAAATAGGAGACGGTGGAACACACTGAGCTCAGAGAAATGCACTTTGTTTAATGGACAGGGGGGGGTACGCAACGTTACTTGTGAACATTCATTAAACCGTGATTTTCACAAATTAGGCCTAAGTTAGTGTCTCTGTTTGGATATCCAGAGCCCTGTGTCTGCTCATATCCTGTATGGGTGCACCGCGCCCATGAAACCCCCACTAATTCTGCTTCAGGTTGTAATCATTTGAAGATATCTCTTTATAGTAAGACACAGCTCATTTGTGCTGGTGTGGCCACATTCGTTAAGTCAGAGTGCCTTCATTTATGTTCATGAGAACAGATGCAGGACCATCTGGGAGGCAAAAGTGAGAGGCAAAAAATCTGTATCTAATAAAAATAATGCAAATAATAGTATTTGCTATAATGTATAATAAAGGTATAAGTATTATTCATTTCATGATAACACTTTCCTTGAAGTAAAAAAAAAAAAACTTGACTCGATTACAGTGAGATAAAAAACACATTCAGTTGTACTTATTAATCTTCATGCAAAAGAATGTCAATTTGTATTATGGACAATAATGCATAATGTTCTAAAAATCATGCTCATAAGATCCCCCCTTTAAGATCCTAAACTGTTTATGTCTCCATATCTGGTCATACAGCTATGCGGATATTAAACAGATTATTGTGTAATTCTTTGAGTCCAGCTCTCTCCATTTAAAATGAATTATTGTAACTCAGCAGATGGTACATTTTTCACAAGAAAGCAGGGGCCGATGGGAGTGCATCTGGGAAAGAATAACATACTCTGATGTTAGGCATCCTAACTGTCGTTATATGCAAATAAATGTGTCTTATTATTCTGCTTTATTGCACTAAACAAGGTTTTCGCTTGCAATCCAACAAGCTGCCTCTTTTTCTGATGCAGTCTCCCCTCAGAGTTCAGGGTGTTAAAAATTAATTCGCATCTAGAGAGGTGATAATCCGGGGATCAAATTCAGCTGTGTGTGTGTGTCCGTGTTTGCGTGTGCATGTGCGTGTGCACATGCGTGCCTGTACATGCCTGCCCGTGCCTGCTCTTCTGTGTTTGTATGTTTACATGTTCGTGTGCATGCTTGCTGAAGAGCGTTGTCTATGTGCGGATTTGTACTCGGAGTAAAAATGCACATGACGTAAGGGGAGATACAATGGAGATTGCAATGAGAAAACATTACATCTACAGTAAAGGACAGTGACAGCATTGCAGTACAGACATGGCGTTGTTATTTTCTCTGCTCTGGAGTGAATGAGATGCGGGCCTGTCGAATCCCGCATATTAAACATGCAGCCGGTTGGTCTGACGTCGGGGATGTGTGTGTGTGTGTCCGCCGTGCGTGCGTGGGACGGAGCGAGGAGGGGGTAGGGGGGTGGAGGGGGGGTTGAGGGGGGGATGATGGAGTGTGGGAGGAGGAGAGGAGGGGAGGGGAGGGGGCAGTCCGACTTAAATACGCTGCAGCATCCACTCGGTTCCGTCTTTCTGGAGTCCCGCTCTCACACCCACCTGCTCGTCTCTCCCTTGCTCGCTCCGTCTCTCTCTCTCTCCGTCTCTCTCTCTCCCTTCGCACGCTATCTCGCTCGTCCCAGCCCCGGCCGACGGAGCGCAGAACCTTTCCGGCTCTCTTCTCGGAGAAAAAGCGGGACAGGCACACACACACACACGCGCACTCGAGCGTGCAGAGCGAACGGTTCAGTCACACACTCGCACGCCGAACGCGTCCAGCAGCGCCAGTCGATCGTCTGAGGGGAAGAGCCGGTAGCCGCAGCCCAGGATGGATGTACTTATGAAAGGCTTTTCCATGGCCAAGGAGGGGGTGGTGGCTGCTGCAGAGAAGACCAAAGCGGGAGTGGAGGAGGCTGCAGCCAAAACCAAGGAAGGGGTCATGTATGTAGGTAGGTGCCAGTGAGGGAAGGGGGGGGGGGGGGGTGTGGGGGGGGGGGGGGGGGCTGAACATGCTAACAGAAACTTGCTTGATGAGGAAGATGACAGGACAGCAGCAGTGATGGTAGAGATTATTGTCCTGGCGGGGGGGATGGGGGGATTTGGGGGTCTGGTCAGCCCCGCTTTGGCACCCTGTGTAGAACGGCACCAGGGTTAAGGGAGAACTATGAATGGTCTTTTTTTTCGGGGGGGGGGGGGGGGCATTTGCTATAGCTGTGACAAGCTGGAGGGCTGCAGACTGCTGCAGAGGGATGGAGCAGGGGTGTGGTGTCTCAGAATTAGAGGGACAGAGTTGGAGGGGGGTGTGAAGGCGATAGAGAGAGAGAGAGAGAGAGAACAGAAATGGGAATGCGTGTAACCGAGCCCGAAAATGCTACCCTTACCGGTGACGATGCCGGCGATGACGACGGCAACGACCTTGAAACCGTGACGGCACACGTTGCACGGACTGCAGTTTCTAAAGGGGGGAAAAAGCCCCGCGTGCCTCGTGCACGATCTGTCCTTGGCTGCTTCGAGTTCCACTGTGACCCTCGGTGCTCTATAGCAAACATCTTTTTCTGCAGAAAAAAAAGAGAACATAATTCCAGGTCTGGCAGTGCTTGGAGGATACATCTGCCTGTTTAACATTGCAAATGGCCAGGTGTGCGGCAAGACCGTTTTTTGGTTTGTGAGGGCAGGACAAAATGGGGCATGATTCACTGCAGAGAGACGGAGACAGACAGGCAGACAGACAGCTAGACAGACAGATAGTGAGAGAGAGAGAGAGAGAGAGAGAGAGAGAAATTGAACTAAACAAATGAATGACCCTGTTAAAACGAGGTGTTCAGGGCCGGTGTGTGGTTGGACAGCCGGGCACCGCAGTGTCCCCAGAAGCTGAGCCCTTGTCGCAGTAAGGCGCGCTCGCCCGTGTCCACCATGTCCAGCGGCTGACGCAGCCTCCCCGGCGGTGCTGCCGTTTCGCCCGGCGGCCATTAGGGGGAGCCGGAGAGACCCACTGCGTTATGTCACTCCATCTCCACAACACCGGCAGGCTGCGTCAGCACAGGAGAGCGCACACCGTCACCGGCAAACAGACGGAGCGAGAGAGAGAGCATAGGGAAGAGAGAAGGAGAGGGGGAGAGGGAGGGGAGAGCACGCAAGACTCGTCTAAGCGCGTTGTTCGATGATTAACTCTTCTGCCATTAATTTGGGAGTTATTGCCCAGCCCGGGGGCGATCAATAAACCCAATCAACCGCCCGATCCATTTTGTTTGCTGCAACCGAGAATGCAGACATCAGCACCACACCAAGCTTAACCCATCCCCCTCATCCCCCCGCCCGCACTAGCCACCATCTTACACACGCTTTACTCTCTTACTCCCAGACGGTGGGGTTTGGAGAGCGTATGGGGGAATGCAATATCAGCCAGGGTGCTGAGAATGTTTGAGTTCTGGAGGTTGCTGTAGTTGTTGGGGTCTCCGGGCTGTTCGTGGTGTGTAGAGCAGAGCAGGGAGTGCTGAGGTGATTGGGCTGGTAAGACCACAGTGGGGTTTGGGGGTACTCAGGTGCCAGGACAGGTGTCGGCATGTTATCTCTGCAGAATGCTGCAGTAAATGTGCTCGAATTTCCCCCTGGGCGCACCTCTCTTCCCTCAAGGTCAGTTCCCCTTGGAGGACACCATCTTGTGGGGCCTGCAGGTTTTGAAATGGAGGGGAAGTTTTGCTGGTTGCTTGGTTGCTAATTCGGGGAGGGGGAGCAGTGTTCTGTAATGGTCTCTCTTCTTCCAGATGCTACACTGCAAAAAACATTTCTGCCAATGGAATAAAAAAAATGAACTTGCCAAGCAAACATTAACTTAATTATATTTTCTACTGGAGAGAAATTTGTTAGTGTTATTCCAAGACTAAAATACTTAAGACTTTTTGTAGTGTACATTTCCCCCCTCTCTCCAGGTGAGGAGATGTGGCTACAGAAAGCACCATGGATCTCCCAGCATCTGTCTCATTTTCAGATGCGTCGGATTAGGGGGCGCAGTGAGAGAAGTCACTGACAGATGGGGGACATGGAGAGGGGGTTCAGGGCTGCATAGAGGGGGTAGCAGAATTGGGAATCAGAGTGACAGTGTTCTGCAGAGGCTAGCTATTGTAACAAGATGAATTCCAGCCAGATATTGACTGTCTTTCTTTAAACAATGACCATTTTACTCGACAACCACTATTTTACTCAAGAGGCAAAGAACACATTTGCTTTAGATATATCGGTGTAAGTTAGAGCGCCGTACAGAAATAAGAATAGCAGCGGCTGGGACAGACAGGCGATTGTGATGCTGCGATCGGGAGGGGGGAGGTTGTCTGTTTTCGGGGAGCGCAGGTCGAGGCTGTGGAATAATCCCGGAGCGTCGGTGCGGCAGCTGCTCCAGCGCTCCTCCGTCACGTGAGGCGGAGCGGGGAGAGGGGGGCGGAGGGAGGCGCAAGGGAGGGAGGAGCGGGCGGGAGGCAGGCGAGCGTGCGCACTGGCCTCCGCACGAGGCGCTGGGACAGCTGCTCTGCTCGTGGGCGGTCTGGCAGTCACGCGGCCGTGCTGGGGGGGTAGGTGCGGGGAGGGTTCGGTGCGTTGTCGGATTAGGGCCGAGAGCTGCTAGGCCTGGCCCAAGAAATCGCGCGCATCAGCGCTCAATGATATTATGTGCAAATTCACACGCACATATGAACATACCGTATGCACATGCACAGATGCTTTGTACTTTGGTACAATAATTATACACGCACGTACACACACACAAACAGACATATGACTTTTAAAAGCGTGACTGTGATTCTGTCTGCTTGAACAGGATTTGCCATCAGCTACATTCTCTCTCTAAACAGCACCTATGCCTCTCAATCTCTCTGTCTTTCTCTCTCTCTCTCTCTCTCTCTCTCTCTCCTCTGCTGGTTACATAAGTACCATTTCATCATGTAGGCCAAATCTCAATCATAAAAAATGTTCCGAAAGTGCTCTGAAAGAGAGAGAGAGAGAGAGAGAGAGAGAGAGATCACTGCACAGTGGCTCTCCCTATGATTCTGAGGGGGGTATCTTTGAAAAAGGCAACAGACCAGGCCCTTAAAATAACCCTCTATGTATCTGCTTACCTGCGTCAAACTCATGAATGGGAGTAGTATTGCAGTTATCTTTCCGTCTGGAGTGGAGTGCAGAGGACAGGTTATGACACATCCCTCGTATTTGATTTGGAAGAAACTTCAAATGAACCTTCATTCTGAGCCTCTAAGAGGCTAGCTTTCACTTTAAGTTCAGAGAAAGGACAAATGACGAGGATAAATAATGAATATCTTTTTTCTATTTTTATTAGCAGTAAACGAATGTGGTGCTTTGCCATTCTTACGCATGGCTATTCCACTTAAATGGATTGATTAAATATGACCCATACAGTATATTTAGGCGAGCACTGCAGCACACCTTTTCCCCGATGGCTAAAATGGCGGTCACCGCGCCTTCGACGAGCAGCATCGGACACCAGATAGAGCGGCAGCAACGCTGCGAGGGTTTGTGTAACCGCGCTGCTCGTGTGGCTTTGTGTGTTTGTGTCACCACAGGGCTTGTGCCGCTTTGTGCGTTCCGTGTCATCACACGAAGACACTGAAGCGTCCCTCTTGTTTAGACAGCACAATGACACGGACACAGAGTAGGCTCTGAGCGTCTGATAGCTGTTCGCAGTTGTGATTATCTCACCGCACCGAGCACAACAGTCTTTGGACGGGCAGAGTCGAGTCATTTTGAGCTGGGGCGGGAGAGCAGTTTGAGACATGGGAGAAACATATACGCAGCCAGTTCTCTCAGAAGGGTGACATGCAGCTGGACAGAGACCTTCAAGAACAATGGAACATTCAGGAGAAGGAATGATTGACCATTGACCCTTTTCTTGAAGGGGTCTTTGAGAGGCAGGGGTACAGCCACTCGTTGCTTGAGGACAGAGGGATGACATCCACTTCAGACACCCTGAAACACTCTTTCAGGCTGCTAGGCCATTTCTAGCCATCAACACTGGTCACACCCCTGCTGAAAAAAGACTCAAGCTGGGTTTTGAAACAGTTGGTAGCTGGTTGACCAGTTCAGACCAGCTCACAGCTCAACATGGTTTAGCTGGTTGACCAGTTCGGACCAACTCCCAGCAATCTATGTTTTCTAATTTTCAAGCATAGCTGGAATTTACAACAGGGACATTGAACCACCGTGCAGTTTATATGCTCTCACACTTATATACAGTGCAAGTTATTGGCAGTGTGCTTTATTAATGATTCAATGGAACCAACCAAATTTAATTTAAAAAAATTTCCACAAAAATCAGGTTCCACAATTATTGGCACCCCTGGTTTAATACTTTGTGAAACACCCCTGGTAAAGATGACAGCCATGAGACTTTTCCTATAATTTGTGATAAGGTTAGAGAACACATTTGGAGGGAATTTTGACAGTAGGTATGAGGTGCTTCTCCTTGTATGCATTCAATTTTTCCACCACACATGTCAATGGTGTGTATGGCCAAAACTTTCAATTTTGGTCTTACCAGACCATAATACTCTTTTCAAGTCTTAATTCCAATGAGGTTTGGCACACTCAAGATTTTGTTTATTATGCTCAGTAAGGGCCGTCTTTATGCCATCCTTCCAAAGAGTTTGTTGGTATGGAGGTGCCATTTTATGTTTTTTTTTACTTACTGACCCCAAGATAAAACCAATCTCTGCAATTCTTAAACTGCAATCCTTGGGTTATGTATGGCCTCCCTCACCATCTTCCTTACTGTCCGTGGGGATAATATGCACTTGCATCCTCTTCCTGGCAAGTTTGCAACTATTTGATATGTTTCACACCTTTTACAGTGCTAATGGTATGTTTAACCGTTGAAGCCCATGTATTTTTTTGTTTGATTTTATTTACAATAATTGTTAGGGGTGCCAATCATTTTGGCACCTGTGGTTTTCAGAAAAACATGAGATTACTACATAAAAAACATTAGTAAATATGTAAAAAGTAAAAATAAGTAAAAATGTATATTTTTCCTGTATGTTTGAACATAAAAATATACTAGATCATTACTTTGCAAGTACACACACGCACAAACAAAAAGAGAGACAAAGAGTCTTCAAAAAAGTGATTAATACAACCTGGTTTTAAAACCTACAAGCTGCTTCCAGAGTAATTTCTCAGGGTTTCAAAACAGGATGACAGCACCCAGTTTCTGAACGTCAACCACGAGAGAGTATCGAGAGAGCCGTTTTTAAAACAGCATCTAGGCTCTGAGACAATGGAGTCAACATACCGCTGCTGAAAGTTTATGGGCCCTTTTGTTTTCTCTTTCTGCAGGCTCAAAGACAAAGGAAGGCGTGGTTTCGGGTGTAAATACAGGTAGGTTATACGCTTCCATCAGCACTACACACTGATGATATATTGCTTATGCCAACACATTTTAGCCACTGATTAAATACATATGGATCTACATAGACAGAATAGTGACTCTTTGGCTTCTTAGTCTTCATCTGCAGGTGAAAGGACCATTAGTTTCTTCTTTGCGGATGGTAAAAATAGCTTTTTCAAACAATAAAAGACAAAAAGTATTCAAAACAATTATTTCAAAGGTCACTTATTACACTGTACAAAAACATTGCTCACCTACCTCGTGTGATATTCTGGTGTTGTATTTGTGATTCTTCGTAATGACTTGGATTTGAAATTGAAAAGACAGTATCCAGAATTGAAACACAGGATGGAAACACAGGAGAGTGTAAATTGAGAACAAGGGAGAATAGGTCACCTCAAGTTAATCAAACCTGCACCACACTGAAAACATAAAGAAGGAGAGATTATTGGAAGTGGCAAATGGCAAATTAACCAATGAGTGCTCTTCCCATATTAGTGGCCAATAGGACCACTGAGCAGGCCAACATCGTGGGAGATACAGCAGTCGCCGGTGCCAACGACCTGTCCCAGAAAACCGTGGAGGGGGTGGAGAACGTGGCAGCATCGACCGGCCTGGTCAACCCGGTGAGTTGGTGTCACAGTCTTTTTTCCTGTGGGGTGGGGGAAGTAGAAGTTTCTGGAATTACTGGGAAGACTGTGCCCTGTACCTCAGCAGGCAAGGCATCCCATCTGCAATAGAACCGAGAGGGAATTATCCTGGAGATTGAAAGAGGAGGAGAGAAGATATAGGAACCTTGTATTAATTATCTTTGTCGTAACTGGTATCTTCTTTCATATCCTGGGGTTAGTGCAGCAAAGAGGTCCCTAGAGAAGCAGGGTCTGCCCATTTTTGTCATTACCTTGAAGCTAAGTTGGTTTCTTGGGTGGGCTAACTGTGTAACTAACTGTTTCAACTGTGTCAACTAACACAAAGATTTAGATCTTATTTCAACTTTGGGGGAGACAGGGAACAAGAACTTCTTTGTTGTCCCCCCTGAGATCTATGCCCATGGATTAACAACAGATACCAACAGACCGTGTAGCTCTCTGGAACCAGGCTTGGCAAGCATTGGTATTGCAAAATTATCAATTTTCCTCTGGCCTGAACTGAAATGTGACTTTAAATTATTTCATTTTAATAAGCCTGTACTACACAGTGCTGGGGACCAAAAGGATATAACTTTAGTGAGCGCCCAACTGAGTGCAACTGCAGAGTCCTTCCTGTTCCTAACCTGGTTGCTACAGCACTACATATGGGCCAACCTGGGTAAGATCATTAACCTGAGTAGTGGCTGATGAAAGCTACCAACATCTGGTAGCTCTAGGTCTTACAGATTCAGTCGTTCCTATTGTTAACCTGGTTGTTACAGCACTACATATGGGCCAACCTGGGTAAGTTCACTAACCTGAGTAGTGGTCTGAAATTGAGTAGCTCTTGGTCTCACAGCTTGAGTCATTCCTGTTGATAACCTGTAACCGTTCTGTCTTTCCATTGGGAACCTCACTGTGGATGAGGACAGGAGGAAGCCGCATACGAGGTGCTTTTTATGGGAGGGGGTCGGATAGGTCCGGGGGTGGGTGGGTGTGAATGCACAGCATGGTGTATGCAGCCGTTACCGCTCTCCAGAACTGCCTGATATCTCCTTTTTCCTCACGACTGGGATGCCTGTTTGAGGGAGGGTTGGGTGGGCAAGGTAGGCCAGGGGTGGGACTGATTGCTTTGGCTCTGCTGTGCAAGATAACAGGATAATAACACATTCCCACAATGATAACCAATGCATTTCCTTCATTAATTCAATGCTGCTCTTTGGGGACCAGCGACATCACTCTCACTGATTTCATTGGGCTGGACCAGGCGCTTCGTAATTTGTTTATAAAAATCTCAGAGGATTTGTTATTTAGTATTATAGTACCTTACCAGGACTGAATTGGAATCAAGACATAAGTTCAACTGAGCAAAATGTATGAATAATTAAAAATTACTTACACTATGATGAGACCATGGTCCCGAAAGAGAAATATTATATCCCCTACTAAACACCCTGTTTAAAACCAACCGAGTCTTGAACAAAACAATTTGATTTTTGTGCACCGGAGAGCTGTTCAGAGAACGTCCACTCCTCCACAAGGTGGCGCTTGTGGCGCTAATATTGAGTATACAAGTTGCATGCAAGTTGTATACTCAATAGTAAGAAAGTAAGCTGTTTCAGGTATGGTCATTGCTTTGGTTATAAATGCATTAATGAGAGTGCAGTGCAGTCCATAAGTATTTAGACAGTGGTACAATTAATCTTCTTTTGGCTCTGTACTCCACCATTGGTTTTGAAATTAAACAATGAATATGAGGATAAAGTGCAGACTATCACATTTAATTGGGTGATCCATGTGGCAATACATATTCCCCCATTTTAGGGGACCAAAAGTAATTGGACAATTGGCTTCTCAGCTGTTTCTGATTAGTCAGGTGTATCCAATTGTTTTCTTATTGCAGGTATAAGAAAGCTTTGAGGTCTTCGCTGGCCAATTGGCCACTTTGCAGTTACTGAGCTTACCAGTGCTGTCTTTTGTTTAGTTAAGCCTATTCTTTGACCTACTGTATGCCTCTGACAGTTTTTTCCTTATTTCTCAGCCTCATAAAGCCTTCCTTGACTTTCAGTGGTACAATTCTGGTCCTCATTTTGACAGATGACAATAACAGACTCCAAAGATGATCAAAGGCTTAGAATCAAGACTAGATACTCCGTGCTTTCTGATAACTGCACTAAGCAAGTGATTGAATACACCTGACAAATCCGAAACAACTATGAAGCCAATTACTTTGGGTCCCCTACAATGTGGGGACTACATGCATCACCCGATATGGATGTGAATACCCTTTCGGACTGCACTGTAGAAATACACTTGTTTGTTACAACATCTTCGGCCAGAAGATGCAACTTATTTAAAAAAAGGTGGGATGAGAGAACATTTATACCATAATCAGGAATGTGTTGGTGGCATGCATTGTAAGATTATGTGACAAACAGGTTTCCAGGTTTCCTAGGTTCCATCTAGTCTTTTGCAGCTGAGCTTGTTTGCTCTTTGCAGGTCGTTGTATTGAGATTCCGGCTTCAGATGCACTTTCGAGTCAGACCCATAATGCAACTATAGTCACAGCAGCTTTTTCCATCTTTACATTTTTTTGTTGCTGATATCTGCTTGTGGAAGGGCAGTTCAAGGTTATGTAGTGGGGAGGGTCTTTTTTTGGGCCTTGCTAAAAAGGTGAGGGTTATTACTGGTTGTCTGACAGCTTGACATACATCTGCAAGCAACAAAATGTTGCCAGCTAGGCCTTGGGCAAGAAATTAGGACTCCTTTGAAGAGTGAGTGTGTGTGTGTGTGCGTGTGTCTATCTGTTTGTGCATGTGTGTCTGTGTGTCTGTAAGTGTGCATGTGCGTCTGTCTGTGCTTGCATCTGTATGTCTGTATGTCTGCGTGCATGTGTGTGTGTGTGTGTGTGTGTGTGTGTGTGTGTGTGTGTGTTTGTGCTGAAAAAAACTGCTCAAGCTAGATTTTGAAACGGCGGGTAGCTGGTAATTACAAGTTGGTCATAGCTGAATTTTAGAGCAGGGTGTGCTTGTGTTTGTGTGTGTGTGTGTGTGTGTGTGTGTGTGTGTGTGTGTGTGTATGTACGTGCGTGTGTTTGAAAGTGCATCTGCTTTTCCCTCTGACTTTTTGTACCACTTAATTTAACCATGTAAAACATCTGCCCATAATTATATTACCATTCTCCTCTACAGATCTCAGAGATCTGGTCTTCACTTCCCCCTCTCCACCCAGTCTCTCTCTCTCTTTCTCTCTCTCTTCACCGCAGCATCCCTCCCTCCCTCCCTCTCAGTCTCTCTTTGCCGCAGTGAGCTCGCTCACCCCAAGCTGTCCCAGGGCTGTAAATAAACTGTCATTCAGGGAAGGGGGTGTGACACTGACACACACAGACAAGAGTGTACAGGAGATTTAAGGTTTGCTGGTATGTGTGTGTGTGTGTGTGTGTGTGTGTGGGGGGGGGGGGGGTGTTGATAGACAAAGACAGCTGTATGCATGAATGCATTAACCTGCTTCTACAGTGACTCAGCATGCTTCTGCAGCAACTGCATTGCAGTCTGACGGATTCTCTTAACTAAAACGGGAGAAATAAGCCTTTCCTCACTCCCAGGCTCTGTCACTAACACCATGATGGCTTCTCCACAGTATTCCATGTCCATGCCTCTCTTTCTTTCTTTCTTTCTTTCTTTCTTATCACAGCCTGAATCCATTAGGATTTCTCTTGCATGTACATTTATGTTTGTGTGTTAGTATTTTAACTTCAAAATGAAAAGGTGAGTATAGTCACTGCTGCTGAATTATTTAGATGGATGTAACCCTGTTTTAAAACGGAAGTAAAAGCAAATATGGTATATTTGGAAATGAATGAATACATAATGAAATGAAATATGGGCACACTATATTTCTGTTTAAAATGTTTGCACATTCATGCAATGATCTTTCATAAAGATTGCCCTCACCAAAACATTTCTTCTAACCCCATGAGGGACAATAGTCCAGATCAACATTTTGTCCTTTGGTTTACAGCAAAACTCAACCATTACTCGCAAAACTACTGTTGCGGACAAAAATGAACTGAGAAGGCAAATGTTTATTGAATCCAGGCCAATAAGTGAGCCCAGAGGTAAACCCCATCGGTGTTGCTTTGGCAACACTTGATACTTCCTGTCCTGGAAATGAAGCTTATTTGAATCCGCTGAATTGGTGAATATTTGAATACCATCCACCTGGCCTGGCTACATCCAGCGCTGGGTGTGTGGTGTGTGACAGTGGGTTGATCGGGGGTCTACAGACACATCCGCTGTGCATGCAGGGGTCGGCTTCTGATCGCTCAGACCGGCTGGGTCTGCCTGCAAGCGCAGGGGTTAACGGGACACATGTTTAAGCTGAAGGCACGAGATTTGGGCTGCTAGCCATGCCCCATGCTGCTGGAAGGCCGGGTCTTTGGCTCCCATGCAGAGGAAGGGGGGGTGCCTCCATGCTATTTGGCTAATGTAGCCCCCCTTTCTGTGCCCATAGGCTGACTACTCTCACGGTGGAGCCATGGAGCAAGGCGGGGATGGAGGCGAGGTGAGTGGGGCACATGAGGCGGGGGTACACGCACACGCATGTATGCACACACACACAGGCACGCACTCACACACACACAGACATACACACACACTCACGGGTACGCACGCACTCACACACACAGACATACATACACACACTCACAGGTATGCACTCACACACACACACAGATGTACACACTCACACACATACAGACATACAGACACAGGCACACACTCACACTCACACACACAGATATGCACTCACACACACAGACATACACAAATGCACATACGCATACACGCACTCAAGCACATATACACACAGGTACGCACTCACACAAACACACATGCACACACACTGGCACACACACATACATGCATGCACACACACACACAAATGCACACACACATACACACACACAAGCATATATTCATACATGCACACACACATACGCACACACTCACAATTTACAAATGTATGTCTTTGCCATTAGAGAACAGTCAATCATTTCTGTTTCTGTGAAAATTATTATCATGTTTACAGCACATTGTTACATTACATTCTTTGACTGGTTTTTACAGTGTAATAATATAGTTGTAGCTTGTTTATCTCTCAATCTCTCTCTCTCTGTCTTTCTCGTTCTCTCATAGGGGTATTAGTCCTGTGTCCAGGGATCAATTGCATTGACCCCCATGACCCCCGCCCTCTGCCAGCAGGAGACCCCTCCCAACTTGCCTCACCCCTCCGAGACAACAGATGTTACTAATATTTTTTTGTGATATTATGGAAAAGTCCCCAGTCCCCACATATCCCTGCTCAGTGTCACTTAGCTTTCCCATCCACATCGTCTGATATTGATGTCTCAATGCCTCCTTTACTGCACACACCAATGTCGATGTCACACCTCCCCCATCACGCGCGTGCACATGTGCACACACGTACATACGTAAATTTACACACGCACACACAAATACAATACACCAGATACTCTCAAACAGGCACACACACACACACACAATTCTAGTACATGCACACACCACACGCCCATACAATCTCTCCCCTTGGCAGAGAGGAACTTCACTGTTTTGTGACAGCGAGGAAATGAAAGGGAGTGATGACAACGGTATTGGAGTCACTGAGCAAGGAGACGAAAAGCTGGGGGCTGCCACATTTAGTGACGTGAAAGCTGGTGTACATTCATGGCAACTAATGCTTTTCTCATCCAGTAATAATAGTTGTAATTACTGTGTATTCATTTGCATAACTTTGTTTACTGATTAAGAGCTCTTTAATTGATATCTCTCGCCCTCAGTGCCCAAAATGCCACCCCCACACCAACCCAACCCTCACCCCTTTCTCACATATGACCCCCCAATGAAATCCCATTCAGGGTTCAAGGAGCAGGGAGGTCAGTCAAGTAGGCAACCTGTGAGCATCTGGGTTTGGCTCCTCGTAGCGGATGAGAAGTTAACTCTTGTCAGAGGCAGTTATTTTACCCAATGAAAGCTGTTGCCCTGTTACTCGTAAGAGGAATACTGGGGCGAGATCAAGTGTTCCACGTAGCAGGGCTGTATCTGTCCATCTGGACACGGAATGAGAGAGGAGGAAAGGGACTATTGCAACCAGTAACTTCTTTAAAAAAAGTAAAAATTTGACAAAAACAAACATAGCGCCAGTAACCATTTGGGATTGATGAAGTAACTGAGTGACGAGGTGGTGATGTACCGTAAGCTGCCAAGGGGGAATGCTGGGATGGCTGGAGGTTTGGCCCTAGAGGAGAAAGATTTTTTCCATCCCAACGTCTGACTTCCATCTCTGCTACACCACCACCCCCCTCCTCCCCGCCCCTCCCCACGACCCCACGACCCCGTGACCCCTGTCACTCAACACTGTGTTTAGCCCTTCACCCAGTCTTGTGTTTGCGTTAGGTGACTAGAACAGGTCTTTTGAACATCGCAGAGTTGTTTTGTTGAAACCATTGGAAACTAAAGACTGCATGTTGCCTTACAGTGTCAGCGCTCACATAATATGTACAAACACACACACACACACACACACCTAAACACATGCACTCCCTCATTTCCACGTGTGCTGTCACCTGAGTTTGTGTTGTGGCTGCGTCAGTATATCTATGCCAGGCGTAAATTAAACAAACATTCTATAGCGAAAATACATTGACAAACTGCGATAATGTTTTCTATGTCTCACTACCCCATCGGATGGCTCTTTGTCATGTAATTGCCAGCAATATGTTTATAGATTTTTTGGGATTTTTACTTCCCACATATGATCTAATTGTAGTTCCAGAAACTGCAGTTATAAGACTAGCTGTAGTTGTTTTTTGTGAGGTTACAACAGGGCAGAGTTAGAGAGGTCCTCTGGAGGTATCTTCAGCTGGGTTCTCCTGAGGTGAAAATGACAATGTAGACAAGGGCCTGTATCTCACTTTAGGCAGACCTGTGAAAGCAGAGTTCAGTGAACCCATTTGGGGAAGACTCAGGTTAGTGTCTTTCCTTCGAACCTCCCCTTTGATGTCAAACCTCCACATTTTAGTTTCAGTTCCAGCACCAACCCTGGAGGAAACAGCCATGTTCTCTCCACCAACCTTTAAATGATGGTGCCTCCCAATGTTTGAATCACCAAAGATCATACACCATATATCTCTTCTTGTGTGTTTTTGTCCCGAAATGTGAGGCGCATAAGCATTTTCTTTTGAACAAACTCCACTCCCTCTAGACCAGCAAGGTGTCCCCTTAAATATTGTCCTATTCTTTGGATGTTTGCCCATGGTTCAGCTCTGCTTACTGTTTTTCTGCATGGATGAAGCAGTTATACTAAGCCCTCTACAAGTGTGGCTAAACTGTAAGCAGAATCCAACTAGCAAATGTCTAAGGTAGAATGTAGCAAGACATGCTGATTTACCCTGCCATACATCTGCAACATCAAACATAGGCACACACACACACACACACACACACACACATACACACACACACACACACACAGATGTGCACCATGTTTGAGTTGGCATCAAAGCAGACAAGCTGATTTTATAAACTGTACAAGTGAAATAAAGGCAGTTTTGGTGAAATCCAGGCTATGTGTCAGGGTTATTTGTTCTGCAGGGTAAGCCAGCTTGTCTCTGAGAGATAGCGGTGGGCATCTTGACCCAACTGAATAGGCTCTTCATTTACTTTATAAAGCCAAAATACTCAACTGTTATGTAGCATTAGTGGGCCAGCAGGGGGACTCTTTTCCTCTATCTAATGCAACGCAATAATAAAGTACTTTGGGCATTTGGCTCTTCCACCTGCTTTTCCGCCTTGTTGCGATAGCCTAGCCTGAGCAATAATGTAACTTGTGGAGGGACTACATTTAGAATATAGTAGTTCAATAAAATGTAAATCATTAAATGTATTTCTCTAATTTAATTTCTCGGTGGCACGGATGGTGCAGTGGGTAGCGCTGCTGCCTCAAATCAAGGAGGTCCTGGGTTTGAATCCCTGTCGGCCAGGGCCTCTCTGTGTGGAGTTTGCATGTTCATTGGAGAGTCTAAATTGCCCAATTTTGTGTGTGTGTGTGTGTGTGTCCTGCGATGGACTGGTGACCTGTCCAGGGTGTATTCCTGCCTTTTGCCCAGTGTATGCTGGGATAGGCTCCAGTCCCACTGCAACCCTGTTCAGGATAAGCAGGTTAGGATAGTGAATGAATGAATGAATGAATTTAATTTCTCACCATAAACTCCCATCAGGGGCGTAGGTTTCATTTCAACATTAAGCGGGGGGGTTTGGGTGTTCTCCCCCAGGAAATCCTGAGCATCTCTCACTTCATTTCTTGCATTCTGGTACATTTTTATGAATTTGCTCTTCTTCTGCATCAATTTACTGTGCACATTTATTTTATTTATGTAAAGGAAAAGACATCATTCAGGGAGGCTTCCCATATAGTAACTGTTCGATGGCTTTTAAGCACATTCCAAATCGAAATCTTCACATTTCCCTCAGTCCAGCTTCCTCATTGTTCGCCACAAATCTTTCAGACCGTTTGCAAACAGAATGCTAACGGGAAAAAAATTTATTGTTTGCAAACGTTCGCCTGTTTGCTGAACTTTAACGCACCTCAGATAACTTCAGGCTAGAACTAGATTTACGTTTGCGTTTCATCCGCAGATACTCTCATTCAGAAACATTGAAGGTAAAACAAGCGTGGTAACTACTTACACTAGACTCAGTATACTATCATGCTTCCGCAACGGTAGACATACAGCAACTGCGAGTCAGCGAGGCCGGCAGACCCAGCAAGGTTAAGATGGTATGGTCCTGTAGGGGTGTAAGAAATAATTGTAAAATAGGTAAGAAGGATATCTAAGCGTTTAGACCCTCTGTGCTGTTATTTTTACCTGTAATGGGGAGGAGGTTATCATTCATTATGTTTTGGGGGGGAGAAATTGACCTCTTCTAAATATTGAGGGGGACATGTCCCCCCTGCCCCCCCCTAAATCTACGCCCCTGACTCCCATTACGCATGAAGCCAAACGTAATGACCTTTGGTAGAAAAGCACTGTGTCTGCCAAATTTTATAATTGTATTTTTCTATGAAATTGTATTATAAGACTGCATGTCACTTGACTGTCAGCGCTCACATACTGTAATATGAGCAAACACACACACACACACACACACACACACACACACACACAGTGTCACCTTTGTGTGGTGGCTGCATATCATAATAAATGGTAAATGGTAGGCATTTATATAGCGCCTTTATCCAAAGCGATGTACAATTGATGCTTCTCATTCACCCATTCATACACATACTCACACACCGACGGCGATTGGCTGCCATGCAAGGCACCGACCAGCTCGTCAGGAGCATTTGGGGGTTAGGTGTCTTGCTCAGGGACACTTCAACACAGCCCGGGCAGGGGATCAAACCGGCAACCCTCTGACTGCCAGACGACTGTTCTTACTGCCTGAGCCATGTCGCCCCATGTAATACCTGTCCCAGGCGTAATTTAAACAAACATTCTACTCAAAAAAGTACATTGACAAAATGTAATGTTCTTGCCAGCGATGTTGTACTGTACATGCTCAGCAATATAGCATGAGATCAAATGCTTTTTAAATCCACCTCACATAGGACAATGCGCTTGCAAACTGAAAGTTATTTGTTTCATTGTTACAGTTTTTTTTCAATTGCTAACACACTAAAACTGGTTTGTTTAGCCAAAAACTCCCAAATTATTACGTCAGCTCTCAGAGGACCAACATCATATTCACCCTATTGATTTTTTCTCGCCATGGCGGTGGAGGGTGTACAATCACAACCATTATGTGTGGGAACATCTCGTGCAGGCTTTGGAGGAGATGTTGCGCTTGAATCCATCCAAAGGGGGATCAGGCATACCAGGTCCGGGTTCCCATGAGCATGTGTGCCACTCGGAAGGCTGACTTCATCCCTGCATATGCCTCCCTCCAGTCCCTACAATTCCTTGCCCTAACTGAGACCTGGATCACACCTGACAACACCGCCACTCCCGCTGCCCTCTCATCCTCCTTCTCCTTCTCGCACACTCCCCGGCCTTCTGGCCGTGGCGGTGGTACTGGTCTTTTAATTTCCCCCTCGTGGAAATTCTCTGTTCTCCCCCTCTCTGACCTGTCCATATCCACTTTTGAATTCCATTCTGTTGCAGTATCCTACCCTACTAACCTTTTTATTGCAGTTATCTATCGCCCTCCAGGGCCCCTGGGAAGCTTCCTTGATGAGCCAGACACCCTTCTCAGCTCCTTCCCTGAGGATGGCACCCCGCTGATTCTCCTTGGAGACTTCAACATCCACCTTGAAGCCTCCCAGGCTGCTGCCTTCCTACCGCTACTCCACTCCTTCGGCCTCTCCCTGCAACACTCTCCTCCAACCCACAAGGCAGGCAATGTCCTAGACCTTGTCTTTGTGAGGAACTGCTCATGCTCTGATTTCACGGTTACCACTCTGCATACATCTGATCACCACTTCATCTCATTCTCCCTCCCTCTTCCTCCCCATCCTCCTCCCCCTCCTCCCACCTACCCTTCCTCAGCCCGCCGTAACCTCCGCTCCCTCTCACCCTCTTCCTTTGCCACCACTGTCACCGCCTCACTCCCCCCTCTCGAATCCTTCTCCAAACTCCCCGCTGACTCTGCATCTGCCGCCTCCTCCTCCTCAGTCCTCCTTCGCTGCTGATGACTTTGCTGATTTCTTCGATGAGAAGGTCACAGTCATCCGCAGATCCTTTACAACCATCGCTGCCCTCACTGTGCCCTTCCCCCCCTCTAGGCTCATCCCTTCCTTTTCCACTTTCTCCCCCCTTACAGACTCTGATGTTTCTCAACTCACCGCCCTACAACCTGTGCCCTTGACCCTATCCCCTCTTCTCTTCTCCAAACTATCACACCTGACATTCTCCCATTTGTCACCTCCCTTGTCAACTTCTCCCTGTCTTCCGGCTGTTTTCCGGCATCCTCCAAGAGGGCCCACATCACTCCACTGCTAAAAAAGCCTACTCTGGATCTCTCCATCATCCAGAACTACTGCCCGGTATCTCTTCTTCCTTTCCTTTCTAAAACTATAGGATGAGCCGCTTCTATTCAACTTTCTTCTTTCTTTTCTAACAACAACCTGCTAGACCCCCATCAGTCTGGCTTCAGATCGGGCCACTCGACAGAGACTGCGCTCCGCTCCGTCAGTGAGTCACTCCATGCCGCACGAGCAGCCTCCCTCTCCTCTGTCCTCATTCTTCTAGATCTCTCTGCTGCCTTCGACACTGTGGATCACTCCATCCTCCTGTCTGCCCTGTCAGCAACGGGCATCTGTGGCACAGCCCTGGACTGGATTGAGTCCTACCTCTCTGGTCGCTCCTTCCAGGTTGCCTGGGCTGGTTCGGTATCGACACCTCGGCCCCTCGCCACAGGAGTTCCCCAGGGCTCAGTCCTAGGCCCACTTCTTTTTTCTCTTTACACTTGCTCCCTTGGCCCTGTGATCACTGCACATGGGCTATCCTACCACTGCTACGCGGACGATACCCAACTCTTCGTCTCGTTCCCGCCGTCTGATACGCAGGTTTCAGCCTGTATCTCCGCTTGCCTGAGGGACATCCAGAGCTGGATGGACAACCACCATCTAAAGCTCAACCCAGGCAAGACTGAAATGATATTCATCCCTGCTAATACCTCTCCCCATCTGGATCTCTCCATTTCCCTCGGGGATACCACACTCACGCCGTCACCCAGTGCAAGGAACCTCGGCGTGGTGATGGACAGCAGACTGTCCCTTTCCGAGAACATTGCGGCGGTGACCCGGTCTTGCAGGTTCTTCCTATACAACATACGGAGAATCCCTTATCCTTATCTTTGTTGTACAGGTAGCAGTTGAAATTGTACTTCCCTCTAGGGTCTTTCAGCGAACTTATCCCTGGTTGTGGTTATGCACTTTGTTGTACGTCGCTCTGGATAAGAGTGTCTGCCAAATGCCAATAATGTAATGTAATGTAATGTGTGATGTGGATGACATTTTATGGCCTGGCCCAGCCCAGAGACGAGGATCAAGCTGACAATGCTGAGGAGTGTGGATTGTAAATTATTCTCTACATTGCGGTTTTTGTTTGTAGTTCTGCATATACTTATAGTTATTTTTGTAATGCTACTCTCCTTTGAAATCACTTTTTTTGTTCCTTGAGTTGTGTATACAATACAGTAATTTTCACTCAGCATTACTTTTCAGTATTGTAAATAAAATATATGGAAATTTACACACCCTCATTTGTTAATAGTTTAACATTGCAAAGATGAAAATCTGAAAACCAGAAAATAAGCATATAACTCCTGATTCACTTCTATGAAAGGTTTTAAATGTAGTGCTTTGAATTTATCTGTATCTACATTGTCTGTGTTTTTGATGGTTTGTGTGTGCCATATGGATGTTTGAGGGTTGATCTGTAGTTTTGGGATTGTGTTAGTAGTATTGAGGGAAAGGGAGTTGTTTCATAAAATGTGTCTTAGAAATTATCTGCATTGCATTGTAATCAAAAACACTGAGCAATTTGCTTGGGTATGTTACCGTACTTTTCCACCAGTCAATAAATGCGTCTCTAACAATGAAAGCTAGAGAGACAAAGAGATCCTCACCTAAAAGAGCCCATCCCTGGACCATTGGCATTCCCAGAATGTCACAGATCCTTTCTGAACCCTGTTCAGCCCAAGCTATTAAATTATTGTTCAATGAATCTTCTTCCTGCTATTTTTAATATTATTTAAATGGCTGTAATTGCATAACTCAAAACTCTTTTTTAGCAACTTACACCATTGCATACTTTTAACCGTTTGCACCATTTTATCAACTTACAGGTTTTTTTTTAGACACTAACACCGGGACTTGAAACACAATAACCAAAACCTTACACTTATATATCAAACCTATACCATTTCTGCAAACATATAAGCCCATTCTTTGTTTCCACACAGATTACAATTCTAAATCACACTTTTTGTGAAACTACAACTCACTCACTTTTTGTGAAACACTTCTCCACTTTTGGTACAATTCTCACAAATTGAATTTCTTGCATTCACATGGAAAGCACCACCATTCAAAATCCTAAACACAAATGATCAATTGGCCACATTACTTCATCAGCAGTTTAAATCCTAGTTACAAACAGTTTAAATTAGCTATCCAAATTTACACATTATTAAAGGGCCACAGGTTTGCTCTCCAGTATTGGTGAAATATACACTCAGCGAGCACTTTATAAGATATTTATTAGACTTATTTTTTAGAATTCTACTGCTGTAGCCTATCCACTTACAGTTATGATGCGTTGTGTGTTCAGAGATGCTCTTCTACATACCACTGTTGTAATGTGTGGTTATTTGTGTTACTGTCACCTTCCTGTCAGCTTTCACCACTCCGGCCATTCCCCTCTGATGTCTCTCATTAACAAGGCATTTCTGTGTGCTGAACTGCTGCTCACTGGATTTTGTTTTGTTTTTTGCACCATTCTTTGCAAACTCAACAATCATTCCATGGTCAAAGTCACTTAGATCACATTTTTTCCCCATTCTGATGGTTGATGTGAACATTAACTGAAGCTCCTGACACTTATCTACATGATTGTCTGTTTTGCACTGCTGCCACACAATTGGCTGGTTAGATAATCGCATGAATAAGTAGGTGTAATAAAGTAAAAATGTTCTTAATAAAGTGCTCGATGAGTGTAGATGCCAGTACTGCAGTGAGAGGAAGAGGTAAAGAAAGAGTAAGAATAAGAGGTGGAGGAGGAGGATGAGAAGTATACATTCTCCAACACCATGCCCACCTTAGCCACTACAATACTGCCCACCATTTGGACACCCTCTACAACATGATTGCACCACGGGTCGGATACGTCATGCCACGAGTTACCTGCCACTGCTTGGCCAGTGAAAACATCGCCTGTAGTCGCAAGTAGTTCTGGCAGAAAGATGTAGCCAAAAAATTTTTTTTTCCATTTTGATAGTTATAATTCAGTCTACTGTATACAGTATTTATAGAGAACACCTTGAATACAATGTAGAGAACATATTGAATACCAACAGTATTCAAGATGTTTTATATAGTATTTTATGATATTGGTTAAATATTAAATATTAAATATTGGTATAATATTGGTTAATATAATGCTCTTGTGGTTTTTGTTTAGAGTTTTGAGAACTTGAGGTATGGTTTCAGAAAATGTGTGTAAACAATCATAATAATATAAAGGTTTTCACCTATATTATAAATTTAAACTCACAAGAGAGAATAAAGAAGCTGCAGGTCATCAAAAATGTATGTAAGCATGTAATATATCATATCTGACGGCGCAAATAAACAAATGCATCAATGCCATTAAAGGACTGTGACTTTTGCATGAAATACAGTACCCATAGGATGCTACACCAGAAATTGACTACTTTTTGGTAATGAACCAAACCAAAGTTTTGGAATTCGGTGAAAATTAGATATTATGGCCAACATCAGCCAGTGATACTTGCACACTGAAATCTTTCCTCTGGCCTTAATAATCACAAAGATTCTGCTACTGGTGAAAGTATTGGAGATAAGTAGATTCACATTTATAATGAGTTCAGTTCAATGTGTGATGTAACATTTTAACTTTGAACAATGGTAAGGAAGCAATGATGCAGTGTGATGCATGGTAACAAGACACATGATCAGAGTGGATTTACTAGTTTGGAAGGGCGTTTTTTTTTTTTTTAAATGGTTGGCATTTTATATAGCACCTTTATCCAAAGTGCTGTACAATTGATGCGTCTCATTCATCCATTCATACACACACTCACAGCAATTGGCTGCCATGCAAGGCACCAACAAGGTCGTCAGGAGCATTTGGGAGTTGTGTCCTGCTCAGGGACACCTCGACACAGCCCAGGCGGGGGATCAAACCAGCAACCTTCCAACTGCCAGACAACTGCTCTTACTGCCTGAGCCATGTCACCCGCCCATGTTGGCTTTTATGAACCTACCCAAGCCTCCAGTCCTGAAATATCTGACAGGTGTGCCTGTCCCACAAAGCCAAGGGAATTCCGAAGCCCTGCACAGCCCATACCGATGGCAGGCGAGTCAGGGAACTAAATAAAAATAGAAAAACAAGAGCTGACAAGCAGCCCAGATGACTACTCGGTGAAGAAAGTGCACACCCAGGAAGATTTCTCAGCATATCAGGGGCCCAGGGCATTTAACGCACTTTTTCTGGTTGACAATTTTGGTTCTTTCGGCTCTGTACTCCAGCACATTGGATTTGAAATTAAAAATAAGGAATATGAGGTCAAAGTGCAGACACTCACAAATAATTAGAGGGTATTTACACGCTTGTTGAGTGATCCTTTTTAAACATAGACCAAAAGTAATTGGACAGCTGTTTTACATTTGTCAGGTGTATTCAATTGTTTTCTTAGTGGTGGTATAAGAAAGCTTAGAGTATCAGTTGCCTTCTCAGCTGTTTCTGATTTTCTGTTTCTGTCCCTAGAATCAAGACTAGATACTCAAGCTTTCTTATACCACCACTGCAAACAATTGAATACACCTGACAAATGGAAAACAGTTGAGAAAGCAACTGTCCAATTACTTTTGGTCCCCTAAAATGGAGGGACTATATTATTAAATGTTACTCTCAATCAAAACTGTTAGCCAAGTAATATATTATTATTTTAGGAAGTAACTTCCCCAGCACTGCTTATGGCTTGGGAATGTATGGGGCCGTTACTGGAACTGGCTCACTTTTCTTTATTGATGGTATGACTGCTGAAATCAGTCAACCAAATCCAACCAAATGCCTCAGAACTCATTGGACAGCTCTTCACCTTGGAGCAGGACAATGGGGGGAAACATGCTGCAAATGCAACCAAGGCGTTTTTCGGGGCCAAATGTTCTTGATTGGCCAAGTGAATTGGCCCTCCTGAATACAATTGAACATGCATACAAACAGGAACTGAAGATAGTAGCAGTACAGGCCAGGCAAAGCATGCCCTGAATACCCTGAATCTGGTGTTGTCTGTGGACCACACACTTCAGACAGCCGACTAATACAAAGGATTCCTACACGGATCACCCAATAAAAATGGAAAAACCCATTGCAAAACCCACAGGCAAAGTGATCAGCTTCAAAGTGATGGACAAGTGTGATAGACAGGTAAAGCCGGACATTATCTTGAGACTTTCTCCAAATAAAATGATTAATTCTCAACTTTCAGCTCTCAAGCATTGTTTTTGATTTTGTTTGGACCAAAATGTAAACAAAATGAACATAAAAATGACTGCCAGTTGATTCTTAGTGTGCATGTTTCTAAGAGGGAGGGAGGGTGAGAGAGAAACAGAGAGAGACAAAGAATGCTTACTATTTGTCATGGCTACTGTACACGTGCGTGAATGCTTGTGTACTTGGTGTGGACAATGGTTTGATATGGCTCCTGGCACCATGCTGTGGGGAATAATCTATGCAGGGGTACAGTTGTACGCAGGTCTCCACTGATGTGTAAAACAGCTGTGTTCCTTTGAGAGAGGCTATTTGAGGCAGTCGATGCTGGCAGAGGATGGAATAGGATAATAGAGGGTGGAAAACAGTTGTAAGAGCCATTAGATGATGACAGAGGGTGTGAGCGTGTGATTTTACATGGTTGAGGGCAGCAGGATCTGTGTTACAGAAGTGAAAGGTGACAGCGGATGTAGAAAGAGGGTAGAGAGTAACAGGGCTTATTCCAGTCACCTATCTTTCATCTCTAATCTCTTTTTCTGACCCATAAATCTTTAAAAAAAACATCTTTAAAGTGAAGCTTAAAAAAACTCTAAATTAAAATCAAGTCCAACCGGTATTGAAGACAACCCGCCCTGATTTGTGCGTGAGGGTGTTTGTGTCTCGTAAATACTGCATGTTATGGGTGTGCACGTGTCTTGTTTAGGCGTAGGCATTTATACGTTTGTGCTTGTCTCCTTGTCATACCCTACTCATACAGACAGACCCACAGAGATATGGGCCGAACCAAGAAGGGGTGAAGGTCACCAAACTATATAAGCCTCTCTGCCTGCCACACACCTGCACACACTGCACCTTATCATCACAGGAGACGAGAACTCACAGACAAAGTGCAATATAAGAAACATGAACGTTTTCGAAGGAATTAAGAACGCAGTCAGCGGGGGTGATGAAGAGAGCAGCGGAAACAGCACCCTGGATGGTCTGATGAACACTGTAGGTGAGTGTCAATCGAATACAGAATCTAATCAGATGCTAGGGCAGCACATGGGACAACAGCCGGGTTCTGCTATGTGTGCTCATATAAGCAGATAATCATAAGTGAACTGCATTTATAAGTTTAATTTTTAAATGAAAATAGAAATCTTGTAAGCTCATTGGGCTTTGAATATTATTGTTTTTAGACAAGTATACAATACAGTTTAAATAATTTTAATCATGAAAAAACTTGTTTAAGCAGTTGTTTTAATGTTGTGCGCATGTTGTGGCTGATTGGTGTATGTGGATACATTTATAAGGTGCTTACATGCTCCAGAACAAGCACGATGGGTTTGGTCATACAATAGTACTACACTATCCACCTTTCACTGAAGGCCACGGATACCAAGCAAGGAAGTCTGATGACTGTTAATAGAACAATGGTGACATGCGACTGAACTGCATTTTTTCACATCATACTTTGGAATAATCTGGCTGCAATTAGAAGCTTAAAAATAGTAGAGGTAGCCTGCTCTATTTTCACTTGTGGAGGGAGTAGTAGAATTGTGGATTCACATCCAGCCACTTGCAATTGTTTCCATGAAACTTAAATAAGCAATCAGCCGCCATTTTCACTCTGTCCTGATTTACTGGTGATTTAGCGATTCACTTACAACATGGAGATGCATTATCATATTAATGCAATACTGTACCATAATAAAGCATTATTGTCCAGTGCTGGGCTGAAAGTGAGATTTCCTCACCCAAGACCCGTCTGTGCCAGCAGCCAAAGCTAACGATGGAAAATATGTGGGGAAATATGTCCCTGTATTATACACGTTTGCACTACCCTATATTACATATAGTAGTTACTGCATCATATAATGCATAGTAGCATCTAGAATATGAATGATGATGAAACTCTGCTTTACATTATGTAATTATCCATGTTGTGCATGTTTCTTTTCAGGAGGTATGTGTTCAAGTGGAAACAATGAGGATAAAGGGAGCAGTGGAGGTAATTCAACTACACCAATCAGTGTCTCCCTACACACTAGAAACTCCCATAGTTAAGACTAATGACATAATTAAGACTAATTACAGACCATTCATTTGGCTGCATTATTTTTTCTGTATTTTAATTTACTGCTACATGACACTGTCTAGAGGTGGCATGGATGGTGCAGTGGGTAGCACTGCCACCTCACAGCAAGGAGGTCCTGGGTTTGAATCCCTGTTGGTCGGGGCCCCTCTGTGTGGAGTTTGCATGTTCTCCCTGTGTTTGTGTGGGTTTCCTCCTGGTCCAAAGACATGCAGGTTAGGCTGATTGGAGAGTCTAAATTGCCCATAGGTATGAGTGTGTGAGTGAATGTTGATTGTACTCTTAACTTCTGATTTTCTGTATGTTTACACTAGGACTCGGAACTGTACTGTCCTCTCAGGTCCTCTTTGCACTTGTTCTTGTGTTTAATTTGCACTTGTTTAAGTTGTACGTCGCTCTGGATAAGAGCGTCTGCTAAATGCCATGTAATGTAATGTAATGATGGTGTGTTAATAGATGCTACAGGTCCTGTCACATTTAAAAAAAAATAAAGCCCACCTGCAATATTGAAAAATTCATGGCATCTAATCCTACATCAGTTTCACCCTTCTTCCCTCCATTGGAAAAACATGGTACTGCATGTTGGGAAATTTATGTAGGAATTGATCCCATGCATTTTGAAATATGGCAGGTGGTCTTTATTTTGTTATATATGTGGGGGGGGGGGGGGGGTGGAGGTCACCAAACCCTATAAGCCTCTCTGCCTGCCACACACCTGCACACACTGCACCTTATCATCACTGCCTGCCACACACCTGCACCCGCACCCTACCCTCCACCAATACCCACCTCCTGCTCACCCCCACTGCACATCTCCGTTCTATGGGTGACAGGGCGTTTAGTGTAGCTGGCCCCAAACTCTGGAACTCCCTCCCACTTGCACTACGGAAAATCACCTCACTGTCCACCTTCAAATCCAAGCTCAAAACTCACCTTTTCACTCTTGCTTTTCCTCCCTACTCCTAACTGACCCCTCCATCTCACTCTCGCCATGTCCCATCCTATATTGTTGTTTGTTGTTTTATATACTTTATTTTATTTTATTGTCTACATTTTTGTATAGTGTCTTTTAATAAGTGTACAGTGTCTGTCCCTATATGTTGTTTTATGACTGCTACTTGCCACTACTGTAACAGTGTCCTTGGGTGATGTGAAAGGCGCTTTAAATAAAATGTATTATTATTATTATTATCACAGGAGACGAGAACTCACAGATAAAGGGCGGTCAAATAGGAAACTTTATGGGTGAACTTCAGAATGCGGTCGGCGGGGGTGATGAAAAGGGCAGCGGAAACAGCACCCTGGACAGTGTGATCGACGGTGCAGGTGAGTGTCAATCGACTACAGATTCTAATCAGATGCTAGGGCAGCACATGGGACAACAGCCGGGTTCTGCTTGACTGAACTTAATCCCCCACCTTTTTCTTGAAAAAAAGGAAGAGTGTATCCCGTTTGCTATTATAGATCTGCAATTTTCATTAAATTTGATTTATTCCCCAAAATATACACCGATCAGCCACAACATTAAAACCACCTGCTTAAACCAGTTTTTCTATGATTAAAATTCTTTAAACTGTATAAACTTGTCTATAAACACTTAATGTTTGTTTATATGATATGAGTACTTATATAAGCAGATAATCATAAGTGAATTGCATTGGTCATTTTTAAATCAAAAGAAAAATCTTGTAAGCTCATTGGGAGGGGGGGTGCATTGTTTGTTATTTAAATATCTTGGTACGTACTGGTGTTCATGATGACATCTATCTTAACAGATGCTACAGGACCTGTAGAATTTTTTATATTAAAAAAAATAAAGACCACCCTCCATATTTGAAAAAAAAATGCATGGCATTTAATCCTAGATCAGTTTCTTCCCTCCATTGGAATTATTAGAATTAGAATATGAATTCTGACAAACACTGCTTTACCATATGTACAGATTATCCATGCTGTGCATGTTTCTTTACAGCTGGCATGGTCAAAGAAAAAGTGGGAGGTATGTTTTCAGGTGGGAAAGCTGAGGATGGAGAGAGCAGTGGAGGTAATTCAACTACACCAATCAGTGTCTCCCTACACACTAGAAACTCCCATAGTTAAGACTGATGACATAATGACTAACGACATAATGACAGTGGCCTGTAGCGTAGTGGTTAAGGTAAATGACTGGGACACGCAAGGTCGGTGGTTCTAATCCCAGTGTAGGCACAATAAGATCCGCACAGCTGTTGGGCCCTTAACCCTGCATTGCTACAGGGAAAGATTGTCTCCTGCTTAGTCTAATCAACTGTATGTTTCTCTAGATAAGAGTGTCTGCCAAATCCCAATAATGTAATGATTAAGACTAATTAAAGACCAGCACAATTGTTTCCCTGTGTTATTTTTTCTGTATTGTAATTTACTGCTATGTTTTCATAGTGAATGGATACAAAAAAAGGCTTTAAAATGGCGCCAAACCAACGGTGGAAAGAATACATTTCTCTTACTAACCCATGGTATCCTTTCAGGTGTCGGTGAACTTGTAAAAGGAGCTGTTGGCAGTTTCTTTTAACTGATCACTCCCTTCTCCTGGATAAAGACTGGCAGGGTATCACCCACCAGATCCTCTCACACACTTGAATGTTTGGACTCGAAAGCAGCTACATGGCAACAAGTAATGCCACTCTGGATGATCTGCAATTTGTGTAATTAACATGAATTCAAAAATAAAAATCATTATGCTTTCAGAATACGTGTATTGTTGGAGTAAGTTCTGTGCCAAGCATTTTTGACAAATGATTATTTCTCCAAACTTTGCATTCCATACTTTAAATTTTCACAGGAGAATAGATTTTCTAATGTACTAAGCTGGTTTAGGACAAAGTTAGCATTTCTTTTTTCCTGTTTCAGTAGCGCATCAAATGCAACAGGCTTCAGCACTGTTTTCTCTAAAAATGTCAAAACTTTAACATCGTTTCATGCATTGACCCTTTAAAAGATCACAAACATACACTGGCAGCCATTCAGGTGTGAACTCAAACAAAGAATACTCCATCCCCTAGGTGTGTGTGTGTGGCACCACAGCTGGTAGGATCAGGACAATGTGTGCACTGCAATGGCTTCTGGATAGGACACTCTCAATAAGGGCACTACTTACAATAGAGGGGGATTGCCTCTTAGTGACAACATTTTTTAAATGGCCGCACAGAAAGTGTAGTGGTTATATCTTCATTCAATCTATACAATGAAGGGGGGGGGGGGTGGTTTGTAGAGGATTGTTGCAGTTAGCATAGATTTTTATTCCTTAGATTAATGTGCAACAAGATCTACTGTATAAAGAATCACACCAGTCTGGGTTCTTGTTGTAGGTTTAATTGCATTCAACAAAAAAGGCAATACAAATTTCCCCAAAGCAGCTTCCAAATCAAGGCTCACGTGGCCAAATAAAAGATCTAGAACTGTTGTTCCCAAATGCATCTCAGCTCAATATACCTTTCCTCCAAACATTAAGCTGAAACAAAAAAGGCTTGGCTGTTCATAAACAGTTAGAAAACAGTTGTAAGAGCCATTAGATGATGACAGAGGGTGTGAGCGTGTGATTTTACATGGTTGAGGGCAGCAGAATCTGTGTTACAGAAGTAAAAGGTGACGGAGGATGTAGAAAGAGGGTAGAGAGTAACAGGGCTCATTCCAGTCACCTATCTTTCATCTCCAATCTCCTTTTCCAACCCAGAAATCAATCGAAGTCCACCATCTTTAAATAAAATTCCAATCTTTTGAATGTTCCTTCTACCGTACAAGCTAGAACTAGGAGGGTCCCGAAGGCAGGAGCGCATCCTTTTGTGGAAGTATTTTTTCAGAATGCGCGACCTATAAACGATCGACTTGTGGATCCACCTCTCCCCCTCAAGCATATGTCACGTCTTCACGTTCACGTTTTCTCGATTGCCCTTGTCTTTACCTAATTTTCTGGTTTCCTTCTCTTGCCTTCCCCCAATGTGTGGTGCTAGGAGCAAGGAAAGGACAAAGGAGAGTGAAAAAATAAGCAATCAGAAAGAGCCCACAGAGTGTGATGCAGGTTGGTAGAATGTGGGTATGGAGTGGTAGGGGAAGGGGAAACAGCCATAGAGGGTATAACGAAAAGGTGCAACATTTTATTTACCTACCGTATGTCACATGAACTCTACTCCATTTCTTGCAAAGAATATAGGGATTGGAGGAGATGTTACCTTATACGAGCTGTTGTGGGCATGGTTATTAAAAGGGAATTGGGCCTTCAATTAGACGCCAGCATTTGCAGCATCTGCAGTGTTCTCATCAATGCAGCCTGATTCAGCTTGAGTAAATGAAATCCTGACCAGATATCAACTCACTGCATGCCAACAATATCCCATCCCCCTTTTTTGGGCTCTCCCATGGATTGTGGCAGCCTGTAAAGTAGTGGATAAGGTACATGACTGGGAGCTGCAAGATTCGTGGATCAACCCCTGGTGTAGCCACGATAATATCTGCACAGCTGTTGGGCCCTTAACTCCACATCCTCTAGGGGGGATTGTTCCCCGCTTAGTCTAACCAACTGTAAATCCCTTTGGATAAAAATAATAATAATTCATCCTCACTTCCCTGACAGTTGTTTGATAACAGAAAGAAATGACATAACAGACTTGTCAAATATCCCCATCGCTGGTTGGAAACATTATAGTCTGTTATGCCATCGTCAGCACATAATGAAGCAGTCATATTTATGCATGGACCACTGTAACCTGGTAAACAACCATTAATGCAATTGAAAAAGACTCCCACTTTTAGAATCTGTTGCAGTTCAACTAGGCGAGACAACTTCAAAAAAAAAATCTAAATTAAAATCAAGTCAAACCGGTATTGAAGACAACCCGCCCTGATTTGTGCGTGAGGGTGTTTGTGCCTCTATGTTCGTAAATACTGCATATTATGGGTGTGCACGTGTCTTGTTTAGGCGTAGGCATTTATATGTTTGTGCTTGTCTCTATGTATGCACGTGTGGTTCACACCCTACTCATACAGACAGACCCACAGAGATATGGGCTGAACCCAATAAGCCTCTCTGCCTGTCACGCACCTGCACACACTGCACCTTATCATCACAGAAGACGAGAACTCACAGACAACGTGCAATATAAGAAACATGAGCTTTTTCGAAGAAATTAAGAACGCAGTCAGCGGGGGTGATGAAGAGAGCAGCGGAAACAGCACCCTGGATGGTCTGATCGATACTGCAGGTGAGTGACAATCGAATACAGAAACTAATCAGAGGGGGGGTGCATTGTTTGTTATTTAAATATCTTGGTACGTACTGGTGTTCATGATGACATCTATCTTAACAGGTGCTACAGGACCCGTAGAATTTTTAATATTAAAAAAAATAAAGACCACCCGCCATATTTGACCCCCCCCCCAGCCAAGAGATACAAGATTTCTATTTTCATGTACTTTTGAATGCAGTTCACTTATGATTATCTGCTCATATAATTACACATATCATATAATGAAATATTAACTGTTGAAAGACAAGTTTAAATAAAGTTTAAATCATTTTAATAATGGAAAACTGGTTTAAGCAGTAGTTTTAATGCTGTGGCTATGTTGTGGCTGATTGGTATATGTGAATACATTGATATGGTGCTTACATGCTCCAGAACAAGCACGATGGGTTCAGTCATACAATAGTACTACACTATCCACGTCATTCTTTGGAATAATTTGGCTACAATTATAAGCTTAAAAAGAAAAAAGAAAAACATTAAAGTTTCTTGATAATGTTCAATCACAAAAACCACAGGTGAAGTAGAGGTAGCCTCTATTTTCACTTGTGGAGGGAGTAGTTATCCTCTCTTACAGCTAGTCTGCCCTGCTTACCTGGTAGTTTACAGCAGTAACGTAAGTGAATTGTGGATTCACATCCAGCCAATTTCAATTGTTTCCATGAAATTTAAATAAGCAATCAGCCACCATTTTCACTCTGTCCTGATTTACTGGTGATTTAGCGATTCACTTACAACATGGAGATGCATTATCATATTAATGCAATACTGTACCATAATAAAGCATTATTGTCCAGTGCTGGGTTGAAAGTGAGATTTCCTCACCCAAGACCCGTCTGTGCCAGCAGCCAAAGCCAACGATGGAAAATATGTGGGGAAATATGTCCCTGTATTATACACGTTTGCACTACCCTATATTACATATAGTAGTTACTGCATCATATAATGCATAGTAGCATCTAGAATATGAATGATGATGAAACTCTGCTTTACATTATGTAATTATCCATGCTGTGCATGTTTCTTTACAGCTGGCATGGTCAAAGAAAAAGTGGGATGTGTGATTTCAGGTGGGAAAGATGAGGATGGAGAGAGCAGTGGAGGTAATTCAACTACACCAATCAGTGTCTCCCTACGCACTAGAAACTCCCATAGTTAAGACCAATGACATAATTAAGACTAATTACAGACCAGCACAATCGTTTCCCTGCATTCTTTTTTCTGTATTTTAATTTACTGCTACAATTTCACAGTGAATGGATACAAAAAAGGCTTTAAAATGGCACAAAACCAGCGATGGAAAGAACGCATTTCTCTTACTAATCCATGGTGCTCTCTCAGGTATTGGTGATTTTGTAGACAACGCTGCCAAGGAAGTGGCCAAAGAGGCAGTCAAAGGCAAAATAAAGGGTTTGTTTGTTCACTTTGCTTGTTCACTTATAATTATCAGCTTATATAATTACAAATATCATATAATGAAATATTACGTGTTTATAGACAAGTATATAATACAGTTTAAATCATTTTAATCATGGAAAAACTGGTTAAGCAGGTGGTTTTTAAGTTGTGGCTATGTTGTGGCTGATTGGTGTATGTGGCTAAATGTATAAGGTGCTTACATGCTCCAGAACAAGCAAGATGGGTTTAATCCAGGGGCCGGCAACCCTGGTCCTGGAGAGCCGCAGGGTGTGCTGGCTTTCGTTGTTACTTGGCACTTAATTGAACAATTAAAGCAGTCGATCACACAGTTAACTTGCCTCACCTGGTTTCTTGGGTCTGAATCGGCAGCTGGTATTAGGGTGAAAACAAAAACCAGGACACCCTGCGGCTCTCCAGGACGAGGGTTTCCGACCCCTGGTTTGGTCATACAATAGTACTGCACTATCCACCCTCCATTGAAAGCCATGGATGCCAAGCAAGGAAGTCTGATGACTGTTAATAGAACAATGGTGACATGCGACTGAACCACATTTTCACGTCATACCTTGGAATAATCTGGCTGCAATTAGAAGCTTAAAAAACATCACTGTCCTTATTAAAGTTTCATGGTAATGTTCAATCACAAAAACAGCAGGTGAGGTAGAGGTAGCCTGCTCTATTTTCACTTGCGGAGGGAGTAGTAGAATTGTGGATTCACATCCAGCCACTTGCAATTGTTTCCATGAAATTTAAATAAGCAATCAGCCACCATTTTCACTCTGTCCTGATTTACTGGTGATTTAGCGATTCACTTACAACATGGAGATGCATTATCATATTAATGCAATACTGAACCATAATAAAGCATTATTGTCCAGTGCTGGGCTGAAAGTGAGATTTCCTCACCCAAGACCCGTCTGTGCCAGCAGCCAAAGCCAACAATGGAAAATATGTGGGGAAATATGTCCCTGTATTATACACGTTTGCACTACCCTATATTACATATAGTAGTTACTGCATCATATAATGCATAGTAGCATATGAATGATGATGAAACTGTGCTTTACATTAGGTAATTATCCATGTTCTGCGTGCTTCTTTTCCGAAGGTATGTTTTCAGGTGGGAAAGATGAGGATGAAGGGAGCAGTGGAGGTAATTCAACTACACCAATCAGTGTCTCCCTACACACTAGAAACTCCCATAGTTAAGACCAATGATATAATTAAGACTAATTACAGACTAATCATTTTTTCTGTAATTTAATTAACTGCTCCATGATCGTGTCTGTCTCAACAGATGCTACAGGACCTGTAGAATTTTTCATATTTAAAAAAATAAAGACCACCAGCCATATTTAAAAATGCATGGGATCTATTCCTACATAAGTTTCACCCTTCTTCCCCCCATTGGAATTACATGGTACTGCATGTGGTGAAACGTATGTAGCAATAGATCCCATGCATTTTGAAATATGGCAGGTGGTCTTTATTTTTTTTGTTGTTGATATTTACAAAATTCTGCAGCAGTATGTAGCAAGATATTTAAATAACAAAACAAGGCATACAATATTTCCATTTTCATGTACTTTTGAATGCAGTTCACTTATGATTATCTGCTAATATAATTACACATATCATATAATGAAATAAGTGTTTATAGACAAGTATACAATACAGTTTAAATTATTTTAATCATGGAAAAACTTGTTTAAGCAGTTGTTTTAATGTTGTGGCTATGTTGCGGCTGATTGGGGTATGTGGATAAATTTATACGGTGCTTCCATGCTTCAGAACAAGCACGATGGGTTTAGTTATACAATAGTACTACACTATCCACCTTTCATTGAAGGCCATGGATACCAAGCAAGAAAGTCTGATGAACAAAAAAAAGGCTTTAAAATGGCGCCAAACCAAAAGTGGAAAGAACACATTTCTCTTACTGAGCCATGGTATCCTTTCAGGTGTCAGTGAACTTGTAAAAGGAGCTGTTAGCAGTTTCTTAACCCTGCATTGCTACAGGGGAAGATTGTCTCCTGCTTAGTCTAATCAACTGTATGTTTCTCTAGATAAGAGTGTCTGCCAAATCCCAATAATGTAATGATTAAGACTAATTAAAGACCAGCACAATTGTTTCCCTGTGTTATTTTTTCTGTATTGTAATTTACTATGTTTTCATAGTGAATGGATACAAAAAAAGGCTTTAAAATGGCGCCAAACCAATGGTGGAAAGAATACATTTCTCTTACTAACCCATGGTATCCTTTCAGGTGTCGGTGAACTTGTAAAAGGAGCTGTTGGCAGTTTCTTTTAACTGATCACTCCCTTCTCCTGGATAAAGACTGGCAGGGTATCACCCACCAGATCCTCTCACACACTTGAATGTTTGGACTCGAAAGCAGCTACATGGCAACAAGTAATGCCACTCTGGATGATCTGAAATTTGTGTAATTAAAATTGTGTAATTTGTGTAATTGTGTAATTAAAAAAATTAAAATCAATATTAAATTAAATTCTTTCAATACGTGTGTTGGTGGAGTATGTTTTGGGCATGTGATTGTTGCTGTTAGCATAGATTTTTATTCCTTAGATTAATTTGCAACAAGATCTACTGTATAAAGAAACACACCAGTCTGGGTTCTCATTGTAGTTTTAATTGTAGTCAACAAAAAAGGCAATACAAATTTCCCCAAAGCAGCTTCCAAATCAAGGCTCACATAGCCAAATAAAAGATCTAGAACTGTTGTTCCCAAATGCATCTCAGCTCAATATACCTTTCCCCGTAACATCTAGATGAAACTTAGCAACGAAGAAGGCTTGGCTGTTCATAGCTGCCTGTAAAGCTTAATGACATAATCAATTCGCCCTCACTGGAAATTTACTTGGAGCCAATAGGTGATGTGCGTCAAGGGTAAATAAAAATGTTTTTCAAGAGGAAGCTACCAAAGTAAGTGAAAATATTTCAGATAAACAAAAACAGAACCCTCAACCTCCATGACTAAGGCATCTTTAGCACTGTCCTTCAAGATTCATGGCCTCTCCCACAGGCTGACAAAACGCACCGAAAATGGAGAACGGGGCGGCCGCCATTTTGGAGTCGGTGTTCATTGGGTGCCATTTTGTTTGAAAATCTCTTTTGGTTGTGAAGATTTTTGCCGGACGTAAAGAAGACGAAGGAAACAAAAACGGCGATAACCATAAAACGAGGACGACGATGTTCAGAAGCCGTGGCTGGCGTGCGCTAAGACTGGCTGGAGCCACTCGGACAGGGGAAGGCGGAGCTGCTAGGGTGGAGCCGGCAAAGCCATGCAGACCACGGGGGGGGGGGGGGGGGGGCAGGTCCGACGACGATCGGGCACCGCGGGGAGGCGCTGGACGAGCTCGGAAATGCTGCCGATTTTAAGATGGAGGCCGCAGCCCTGCAGTGTCAGGCGCGGGAGGACGGATTGTCACACACTGGTACACAAACAAACAGGGGGAGGGGGATGGGTGCGGTGGGTGGTCTCTGACGGGCTACTCTTTATGACGAGGTACAGACAGCGCGTGCTTTCACATGTAAACGCTTGATATGTCAGGCAGGATTGGGCTGCTGGGAGCTTGGACGGAGGGAGGTGGGTTTTTATTTCGGGTGGGGAGGGGTCGGGAAGACGCGGTCGGGAAAGGGGGCAGCTCGTTTAGGTGAAGGTGAGGCCGGCCTCGTTGTACACCTTGAAGACCTTCTCAATGGCGTTGACGTACGCTGCCGTCCTCAGGTCCAATCCCAGGTTGTACTTCTGAGCCGTGCGCATGATTTGCTATGAAAACAAGAAGCAAAAGTAAAAGAAGCAAATTATGAAATTGTAACGGGCGTTTATGCGTGATGATTCTGGCCCAAAATGACTGGTAGGCATAAAGCAGGTGGGGGCTATATGGTTAGGCTCAAACCTCCTTCACCGACTCGACTGGATTCCCAGAATTTGGCAATATTGTAAAAAATGTGTATGCCTACATAAATAACATTGGTGCCGATGTTAAGGTCAAGTTACCATCCAAAACAAATCTAAATTATTTTGCTTAATTATAAGCCACACAATTGGCTGATTAGATATTTGCGTGAATAAGTAGGTGTAATAAAGTAAAAATGTTCCTAATAAAGTGTCGTCATGACTAAAGGCCTGCGATGGACAGGCGACCTGTTCAGGGTGTATTCCTGCCTTTCGCCCAATGTATGCTGGGATAGGCTCCAGCCCCCCTGCGAAACCTGTTCAGGATAAGCGGGTTAGGATAATGAATGAATTAATGAATGAATGAATGAATGAATGAATGAATGAATGAATGAATGAATGAATGAATGAATGAATGAATGAATGAATGAATGACTAAAGGCCGTTGTTAGGCATGACGGAAAGTGAATGCTCGCCAACATGTACATTTTACCGCTGTGTGACTGCGTTGCTTGGGAACCATTCAGTATTGTTGCTATAGAGCTATGTAATGTATATTGCTAGGCGGAATAATGTTATTGTATTTTTATTAATAAATGATCGCATGTAATGAATATTGCTATAATGTTAATGTTGTTGGCATGTCCAACAATTCCCTTTAGCTGTGACTATATCCACAATATAGCATGGCCTCTCGTGCTATATTGCTCATTGCGTAACTAAGGGTGTGCAATCCTTCTTCAGGATCACAATCTCGCCGTCATAAACTAAATCACTGGACAAAGCACCTCTTGGAACTATAAGAGCGCCTGCCAAAATGCATAATAATGTATGTATATGAACATTTCTTCTCCTAAATTTCAGTTACCAATCTTTTTTCAAGGAGTGCGGTAAACATGTAGCAAGTGAAACATTAGACTTTCTTTTGTTTTAGGAACGTTTGGTTGGGCCCCTTACACTTACCCTAGCAGATCTCTCCATGGTGTAGGCAAGGCCAGAGTGCACAATGTCCTTCTCTGAGGCTCCCTGTGTGAGAGGAAGATAAGGAATGAGAGCGAGTGAGAGTTTACTACAGCGTGTGTATACTATGCGCCTACTGTCAACGTGCCAACGCCATCTGTGGGGAGGCGATCCCTCATAGAAGCACCTCGTCTGAACACAAATGAGACGTTTAAATTTACACTTACATTTGGGATGTGACGAAGACCAAATGATTTAAAAACACTGATCCAGCCCTGGGTCAGTGTTAAGAATTATCAAAAGGCTGAATTGGGCTAAACAATTCTAAACTGAGGCAAAAACAGGCTAAATTAGACCAAGACAAAGGTTACATTGTGGCTAAATGAGGGTTTAGCACTGAGGCGCAAGTAAAGAACTATATAAGCCTATAATGACAAAGACATTTCATTTGGGACACATTAAACTGCGTACAAGTAGCACTAAAAACCAAATTCTTCAAGTTTCACTCAGGTCTGTGAGCATTGCTGTACGACTGCTGTCGTGTGTCATATTTTAGCTCATGGTGTGATTGGACAGCCAGAAGGAATGCAAAAAATGTGTTTTTAGTTTTGACTGGTGGTGGTGAACATAAAGGAGATGGAGGAAATCAGAATAAAAAGGAAAGTGTCATATGTATGATGTAATTAAGTCAATGAACCAGTTGGCCGACATCCTAAAATAGCCTGAAAATGAAAATTGAAATGCCTGTTTTCAGCCAGCACTTCACGCACCTACTCAACTAGAACATGAACACTGAAGCATAAATGACAAATGACACGCCATTCTTTGTCGCACGTTGCTCGTCAATGGTGTCGGGTGACAAAGGGCGAAGTAGGCTTAACAGGTAGGGTAAGATACTTTCAAAGTACCTTCATACTTTTACCAAAACAATAAAAAAAAACAGGTTTTGTAGAACATGCTAGCCGGTTACTGTTTGGGAGCAGCGCGGTGGCATTCTATCGTGCCGTGTCATGTTCTTCTCGGAGAAAATCACACGCCTGTCACACAGCACAGCAAAGGCAGTTCTAAACAAGGTAGAGCAACTTGCACTATTTCAGATGATTGAGGGGGGTCATACAAGCACGTATGAATTAGACAGAATTAAATATGTAAAACTTTTTTTTTTTTTTTTTTTTTTTAAAGAGGAATTTGCTAAATGAGGTGAACTGGAGGTTCCTATATCCTCGGCTAAACACTAATGGTGTATTGCTCTCAGCGACTCCTTTTCGGTTTGGAAGAGTGCTCCCTTCCCAGTAGAATAATATACGGCAGGAGTCCTGAATGTGTTTATTCTTCTACTTATCTGTGTCTGCCTAGGTATAAAGATGGGTGAAAACTTCAGTTTCAGAGGACTACAAATGCTGGTGCTTCTCTCCATGATCAAGAAATAAAGCTGGACCATGATTGAGGTCTGTGTAGGCCTGAATTATTCTGAACCAAATTATTCCTTGACACACACTTCTTGCATACACTACATCCACCAACATGCACACACACACACTCACACAAACATTAAATTCGTAAAACCCTTCCCTTCGACTTTTTCAGTCTGTGCTTGACGTTACTGGTAATACGCGTTTGAGATGGATCTGTCTGCTGGTTTTTTTGTTTTTTTTTAATATCTTTTTTTGTTGTAACGGGTCTCCCTCAAAAAACAGACCTTGATCTCAATGAGACCGCCGGTTTGAGTAAAGGAGTAATAATCTGCTATGACAGATCGGATAGAGAGGTTACAGAGGAAGGGAGGCTTGAAATGGATGAGGAGGGAAGCCGAAGAGGTGACTCACGGCAACTCTGGCCTGGAAGTCAGCAGTGGGGACAACTGGAATGGGCCCGCCCTGTTTCCCAAACTTCCTCTCCAGACTCTCCTGTACGGACACTGTAAGGCAGGCAGAAGAGCGAAGCGTTATTTTAGAGTGCACCTTCACACAGCCCTCATTAGAACAACAAGTACGCAGAGTTGTGTCCGTTTCAGGGGCAATGCTCAGAATAAAATGGCCAAAAATGATTTGTAACCATTCTGGGATACCATTTGCTGAATTAATGGAGCCCACATTTCTGTGGTAGTTTCTGTGATGCAAACTTGGGAGTTCCCACATTTCAAAGGTGGTTTTGCTCACTGCCCATAGCATCCACATATTCATGGTTTTGTAGCAGACATGCATTTTAGCGGACAACATATACACCTGTTTTGGGAACAGACCTGGGTCAAATGCATAATTGATTCAAATACTTTTCTATGCTTTATTAAGCTTCTCTGGTGTATTGGGACCTACAGCAACCTAATATATTCTGTTGATAGGTCACATAATTTAGCCAGTCATTTTTTATTTGACATTATGTTAATTTGTCTCAAATATTGAAATCAGAGCTTTATATAAAATGTGCTGCAATTACTACATGGGGAAACCAATATATAAAAAATAGGCTTTAATAAAAGCTAAGAATCTGCACTTTGACCACATGTGAATTGTGTATTCTGTTTGCCATCAATCAGAAAAGGCAGAAAAGGGCAGGGTGTGTGCAGACTTTTGACTGGTACAGTATATTCTAGCAATCCAATCATTTTATAAAAAAATAAATAGTTATTTGTGATCTGTGATTTGGATGCAGTGCATTTGTGCAGCGTCAGCGGTTTTAGAATTTAACAATCCATTTTTCCATTTCCTTTTCACCATGTAAAGGGTCATTCCAAGGGCTAGAACCGGAAGAAATAAAAAGTTTAAAATAGCATTTAAGGATCATAATCAAACAGAGGAAGAGTACTCAGGGTCTAACCATTGGCATTTACGTTTCATTTGGGAAAAGCTGTGTCTATAATGAAAAACCAACCAGAGTGGTTCAGCTGTTTACATCGGGTATAGGGCTCCACCTAGTGGATAGTTGCTGCAACTGTAACGCATTGCTGAACAAGGCAGGTGGAAGTTGCTGTAATGTGAACCATGACCGTTGACATGACAGTGGGTAGTGGTGGTAAATTATACTTATACTTAAAGTACAGCCTGCACACACAAATTCTAAATAATTATTTATGAGTGTCAAACAACGTTTCGACCCATAGTGGATCTACGTATAGGCAAACCGTTTCCCCACCCATATACATAGGCTCATCGCTCTAATCTGATCGGTCACCTGGTCTAGATCACCTGATTTCCGATGTCAATCCCAGGTATATGACAACACCTACCGAGAGAAACCCAGGAGGATGTGTGTATCTCTACGCCATTTTACTGAAATAGTACTCACTCAGCAGGTGGTAGTTGGAATCCCTCTCGTACTTGAAGGTCAGCCGGCCGTAGCTGACGTGGTTCAGGTTCTTCAGCCACTCGAAGTAAGACACGGTCACGCCACCGGCGTTCAGGTACATGTCCTGCGAGGCGACAAGGTTCAACGTTCAATTTTGTGGTCAACGGAAATGGAGCAAACCAGGGGTGAGGAGGGTCGCCAGGGGTCACCAACCCTGCTCCCGGCGATCTACCGTCCTGAACGTTTTCACATCAACCCTTACTAACAGCTCAGTGAGATCTCTAGCTGTTAAATGAGGAGTGAATTAGGGTTGGAGTGAAAACCTAGAAGATGGTAGATCTCCAGGAACAGGGTTGGTGACCACTGCTCTAAACCATGGGTTCCCCCAACCTGGAGTCAGGAACCCCCTTGGAGGGGGGTCAATTCCAACCCTGAACGCTGCAATCGTGTTAAACCAAAATGCAATTTTTAGCCAACACTATTGCGCTACTTGTGCTAAATAATCACTGAATTCTTTAGTATGAACTGGTTGTTACCAGCTAGCCACCAGTCTGTGTTAAATGGCAACAGGCAGAACAATTCGAAGGACCAAATCGAGCTACACAGCTACACTAGCTTTTTTTCAGATGTAATAGAAGGGGGCTCCAAAAAAACAGTTGGGCACCACTGCTCTAAACCACCAATTTACTTCCGATCATATGACAAATAAGCTTTGTTAAAATCAGAATATCCCCAAACTATTAACCATAGTAAACATTTTTATTCATACAGTTGAACATTTGCTTTGATAAACAGTTCATTCAGCCAACCATAGAACACCATAAGATGCCGTGACCCATTTCAGACAGTGGTGTATGCTAAGGAAGAACATGACTACTCAACCACGCGATCACGAAGGGGTTCTCGGATTAGTATTGGATTGCCTGCCAATTAAGTGGAAAAATTATCATTAAAAACACATTTTTCTTTTTAATTCTGACCCACCAACACGTACGCCTCAGGGCCCTTAACAAAATAAGACAAATCCTTTGAAAAATATCGATTTTGAAAGAATGGGCCAACGCGGCTCTGCTTGCAGTGAGTCAATATTTACACAGAAATGCAGTCTAACACACTGCGTGGGAGGACAAAGAGAGCAAAACAAAAACAAAGGCTTTGGTCATAGAGCGCTCAATACCGGCAGCTGGAGAATCCTAACAATGCTATGAACAGAAATGCTAGTCTGTAGTTTGGTGCAAAGAGACGGGAGCTGCTCACACAGACGATCGTGCCCCAAAGAGAATGGTCACGTAACCAGACGGTCATTTATTGCCTCGGTAACACGGGGCAGAGCGGACGGCCACACTGGTTTCCGTTAACCGCCGAAGAGTTCTCGCTTGCAAGAAAGCCTGGGTCAAATACCTTGTTAATTGTTTTGGATTCAACTGTTTTTTACAGTTCCATCACTTCCTCTAAAACAGGGGTCTGCAACACTGGTCCAGGACAGCCACAGTCTCCGCTGGTACTTGTTGATACTCTGCACTTAATTAACCAATTATATATACCAATTACATAACAGTTAACTCTCATTACCTGCTTCATTTGGTCTGAATTGAGCTGATTTTAAGGTGAAAACAAAAAAACAGCAGAGCTTGTGGCTCTCCAGGAGCAGGGTCACAGACCCCTGCTCTAAACTTTCTTTCCCAGGCTACCGAACATCAGTGGTGAAATGTACGCCTCTTCTGAAATCGGTACTACCTATCATTCAGGGTGTAAACGCAACACAGCAAGAGAGTTGGAGGAGCTCACGGTCCACAACCTAGTGCTGCCTGGTACACGATTGCAAACTGGGAAGGAAAGCCGTTGGTGTCCTTTCTGTACTGCCTGATAAAGGGGAAACTTGAAATTTGGTTCCTTGGTATTGTTGGGCCTTACCGGGATAACCATGACGTTATTCTCCAGGAAGATCTTGTCAGCATCAGGTGTGGTGGGTCCGTTAGCGCCTTCAGCAATAATCTGCAAATGACACACGGCAAAGGGAGGGTGGGCTTACATCATCACTGGACTACATTCCACAAAGACTTGGAGTTCACTGTAGGCCCAAGGTGTTTTATTATATATGGTATTCTTAGAAACTAATTTCGACTGGGTATTTAGCCTGGTGTATAACCAAATAAGGTATAGTAAATGTCAAAAAGTGAGTTTGTCATGTTCCATGACTCATGACTAATCATGTTTAGATATAGTATGTAATGTAGGCTAAGACTCAGTAAATATATGAGAAATAAATGGAAAATAAGATTTTAAGTCTAAATATAGGACTTAAAGGTACCATAGGTAAGTTCGGACTTCTAACAGTCAAGAGAGGAACTGCAGCAACAAACACGCTCAAACCACAACACTGTTTATCCCACCGCTTCTCTGTGAATGCGCTGACGTTGAAACTCCATTGGCTGTGACAATTAGAACCAATTTTCAACCAATGGAGTATCGGGCTGTCAACTGCATATTTTCAAATCCGAATTTCAGGACTATAAACACAGGCAGAGGGTGAGTCAACATGTCAGTATGCGGAAGGAATTAACAATGTAGCATTGTCTTGTAGCAATGTCATAACACAGAAATCTTAACAAGTATTTAAAGGTACAATAGGTAACACTGTTTTTTTCAGTGTGAAACTGGATGACACAGGAGCTGTATGGTCCCAGTCATGCCTCTTAGCAATGTCCGCAATCAAATTCAGCACCATGTAGCGGTGCGCTAACAAGTTACACTGAGAATCATTAACATTTGCATTGCACATTTCATGAAGCTCACTGTAGTACATGCAACTGAACAGAAGAGAACTGCAGCTCTAAAATAGCGATAGTCTATCTACTCCACAGCGATTCAGATCTGTTTCCATGTGCTGTTTTGAACCTAGAAGCATTCCGATTTGCTAGCTCGAGTGGAGGGGAGCCAGGAAAGCGGTCAGAGAGAACACCGAAATGGTAAATGCAAATGGTACATTTCCGCATTCACATAGCACTTTTATCCCAAGCGCTGTACAATTGATGCTTCTCATTCACCCATTCACAGACACACTCACAAACCAACGGCAATTGGCTGCCATACAAGGCAGCAACCAACTTGTCAGGAACAATTGGGGGTTAGGTTAGGTTAGGTTGCTCAGGGACACTTCGACAAACCCAGGGCGGGATCGAACCGGCAACCCTCCGACTGCCAGACAACTGCTCTTACCTCCTGAGCTAATGTTCCTTGCAGACAAGATTAGGAACATTGAGCCAGTAAAGAATGTGTGGCTAAACTGGTGAGTGTGGGGGGACCTCTCACCTTGGCCTTGATGTTGTGTGCGTTCTTCCTGGTCAGCTGCTTCTCGCTGGCCGCCGGTATCAGAATATTGCAGTCGGCCTCCAGGATGTTGCCCTCGTACGGCGTGGCGTTGGGGAAGCCGACGATCGTGCCGTGTTGCTGCGGGGTTGAACAGTATTTAATTGTATTTTTAGCAAATTAACTTCATGTAAGAGAACAATCAACTTCCATCAACTGGTCACTGGTTAGCGTGGCATTATTAGTTTGTGCCCGGCAGCGTCAGCCGAGAATTTTCAAGTCAATCAGTATTATCAATGGTACGCTAGCTCACAAATAATGTTACCCAAACCCAATCGAAATAAGAGCTACTAAACAAACAGGGCTCGATCCAGGGTTTTCGCTTAAGAGCTTTTATAAAACTGAGAAAAGGAGGATAGAGAGCAAAAGTCAGGAGAGGGGAGACAGGGGAGCTCACCAGTTTGTAGTCCTCCAACTCTTTGGGGTCAATACCGTTGGGGTTCCAGATGTTTCCGTCCACCTCTCCGATGCCCACGCACTTGGCACCGTAGCGGTGCAGGTAACGCATGGAGTGCAGGCCCACATTACCGAAACCCTGCAGTGGCAGAAAAACAAGCCAGGGTGAAGGCAAGTTAAGCATCGGACAGCTCTACAGGGATACTGAGAATTTAACATACTACCTACCGGCTGCAAGACCGGCTTCCCTGAACAAAGGTTTTAGGGAAACCAATTGTTCAATTACCTATGACTGCTCTTTTTGGTTTGAAAAGCATAGCTTTACTGGGTAAGTGACAGTTAATTTCAGTTAAATTTGTCACATTTCATTTATTTTTGTTCATATTTATATTTATTTTTATTTTTGCTACCTTACAGATTTTCAGAAGCTTCCAACATGTTTTCATGTAGAAATATACACTACCAAGCATGTATGTGAGCTACAAATTGTATCATAGGAAAGGAAAAATAAAATAAATAATTAAGCAGACAAAAAACTGCAGGATGTTTCTTTCTTTGGTGCATACACACACAAAAAAAACCCTACTGCCAACTTGTGGACAGACACGGTAACTTCAATTCTCAGAAGACATTTCTTCCCCTTTCATCGGTTTTTCATTACATATGAAAGCCTGGCGTCATTACACAGGAGACCGGTGACTGATTTCCCTGAGGACCTCTGCTGTCTGGACCTTTCACCTTCAGATGACGTCATCGCTGCCCCAGTGAAGATTCTTGTTTAAACAGGATCAAACTGCTTTGACGGCAGTATTTACAGTGACGCAAATGTTCAGTTTGTTCATAAAGAAAACCCCAACATTTCATTTTCCATTCTGTCCCAACTGCAGCAAATCAGAAATCTCCATCTTATAAAATGACAATTTAGTAAATAAAACCATTTTGCACAGTGTAAAAATTTTTGCTGCATCCATTTTGCTAATAAATAAAGAAAAACAACAACAGCCCTACAGAGGACGTGAGTGCCCACAGTAACTTCTGCCCCGAGATTAAAGAATTACACCAGAAATCTGCTGAGCGATTAAAGATTTACGTCATTAACTCAGACAGGTTCAAACAAGCAGGACTCTAATCCCACCAGTGACATCATCGGCACGCTTCATACGTCCTGAGTCGCGCAAATCCACCTCCGGAACAATCTTAGAAGGAGTTTCAGGAGGGGCCTCCTCGCTGGGGCTCGTGACCCGGAACAGCTGGTGCAGCACACGACCACCCCCGGGTGCCAGGCAACCGAATGGGGCGAGTTCCTCTGCCCTCTGACTGGAGGGGTTTCCAAACTGCCCCCTGTCCATTAACGCTGCCAGGGATGCCAGATTTAACTGGGGCCCCAAAGTGTTTCAGTCACGGGGCTTCTGTTGCCGGAGCCAGTTACAGTGCCAGTACAGAGGACGGTCGATGGGAATGTTAATCGGAATAGGAGTGAGAATGGGAATGACAACAGGGCAGCCTGTAGTGTAGTGGTTAAGGTGAATGACTGGGACATGCAAGGTCGGTGGTTCTAACCGTGGTGTAGCCACAATAAGATCCGCATAGCCATTGGGCCCTTGAGCAAGGCCCTTAACCCTGCATTGCTCCAGGGGAGGATTGTCTCCTGCTTAGTCTAATCAACTGTATGTCACTCTGAGAGCGTCTGCCAAATGCCATTAATGTAATGTAATGAATACAAATGGAATAGAATAGAACAAGAATATCATTAGAATACAAAAGGAAAAACAGTTTTTCCTAGGGGGAGCTTCAGTACAGCAGCACACCTGCTGCAACCCGAGGGAGATTTGCTCAGCCAAAAGATGCGGCTTTGACCCTAAGGGCTCTACCGAATTGTTTGTGGCATCATACGTTTGCTGCAGGATGATCTGTAAAACTTTGAACTTGGTAAACCTACAGTACGACTACTTCAGCTTGGAAGCAAGAATCCTTGAAGGAAAACTTGAGGATTCTTTCCAGACCATAATTGCAACAGGATCGAAACAAATCAGGTTCAGCCAAAACTCCATACCAGGGTGCCTCTGGGTTGCACTCCCAACCGATGAAGACACCACGTCTCAATACATTACATGTTATTTATCTGACGCCTTTATTCAAAGCGACTTACAGTTGATTAGACTAAGCAGGGGGCAATCCAGCTGTGCGGATCTCATTGTGGCTACACCGGGGATTGAACCACCAACCTTGCGGGTCGCAGTCATGTGCCTTAACCGCTACGCTACAGGCTCCAGGCCCAGTGCCTGCTGTGTTCATACCTGAATGATGAAGGTCTTGTCTGCAAACCCAGGGGTCAGACCCAGCAGGCTCATGTAAGACGCTTCGTTGATGAAGTTCTCGATGCCGTGGAAAACTCCACGACCGGTGGCGGAGATCCTGCCGTGGATTCCTCCCTGACTGATGGGCTTACCCGTGACACAGGCATGGGCGTTGATATCCTGCGAAACAGACGGACAAACGGATACACAGGTTAGGTTGGGTGGCAGAATGCAAGTCCCCTTCAAAAGAAATGTAAAGGGTGCTTTTTCTATAAATGTTGTTCGATAAAGTTCGAAAATGCCGTGAAACAGAAGTTACACCAAGCGTTCTGGGAAAACAGTCTGTGGTCTTCGCATGGGAGAAAAGTGAATGACTGGAGAAGAAAAAAAAAAAAAGACCAGTAAACATTCACGGAAAATCTCACGCCAAGTGAAGCGAAATTAACGATGCATTCGCATGCATTATACCAGCGATTAACTGTACGCTCCAACCTTTGATACCCTCGCGAACGCAGCCTGAACGTTCCGTCGCAGTGAAGGAGAGGGAGAAGCGCGTGTGAAAAATCGAAGTCTCGCCGCTCTGTGGCTCTCGTTCAGGAGCCGCTCGGCTGAGGGGTCGCGGGGTCGGCCTTCGGCCTTTCTCCTGCCAATGTGGCGGGGTGGTGGGGGAGGGCTTTGTGCAGCGAGGCGGACTTATTTTTGGGGCGGCGCGGAAGGGATGGAATGGGGTCACGAGCCTGAGGCGAGGCCGTGGCAGGTGTCATCCGCCCTGACACTGCGGCACAGAGCGAGAGAGAGACGGAGAAACAGACAAAAGGAGAGGTACTCGCTCTCGACTTCGGGCAGCGGGAAGAGTCAGGGGGGACAGGGTTGGGGCGGCAGAAGTATTTACGGTTAAAGGTGACTTTTCACGCACCGCTTCATTGGTCAGACTGTCACACTTCTGCTCTATCACAGAGGGAAACCAGCTAAGAAGCTTCTGGGTTTCTGGGATTCTGGGCCACAGGATACACTTGTGTAGTTAGTTAACCACCATTTTGGATATTCGCCAAAGCCCTGTAACAAGAGCTGGTCCTGGCTCACCTACTGCCCCACCAACCACTGAGTAACAGTTATGCCAACTGATACATATTGAACTCAGCTTACTCACAGTACAGAGGAGCACACTGTTATGTTGCAGGCAGATGTGTTATTATAGAAAGAGAGTTGTTGCAATGGATTTCTGAAATTCGCATTGCGCTTGGTGGCCAATGTCTGTCGAAAAACCACACCCCACACCCCCCCTCATCTGGGGCCCGTTTTTCTGGCTACGAGGAAGTTGTGATTTTAGGAAGGCCCATTTTTCTGGCTATGAGGAAGTTGTGATTTTAGGAAGGTCCTAGATTGTTGTTTTTTCTTTCTATTATGCAATTACTTTCAAAAGGAATGCAATCTGAGCACCAATAGGATGTGCAGGAAAAGCATGAGGCCAACCGTCACAAAACGGGGGGAAATCCTGTCACCTGCCAGACTAAAACTAATCTGTCAGAAACGTTAGCATGTACAGAACATCTTGTTCTCCAGAAGAGGTCACTGTGAAACACGATAAAATTGAAAACAAGACTTGCTGGCATAGAAGGAAATCACGTTCACACCTATTTTTAAGTTGGTATATTCCCTTCTAACAGACCTTAGTCATCATAAGCTTTCTGCTGGACATATCAGAATTATATACACGTGTCAGAAAGCCACAACTCCATTTTCCCTGGCTAAAATATTAGCAATAGCTTTGCCACTGTTAATGAAAAATATATACATTTCAGGCATATCAGAAAAAATAACATCACTCCCTTTTTTGCCAGAAAGCTTTCCCATAAATGTAGTGATTCCTACAAAGGCTTTTATGACCTGGAGTGGACCTGGAACTTGATGCATCAGCACACAGTGGAACGGCAAATGACGAACACAAGGTTCTGTTCTGTTTAGTAAGGCCATATTAATGTTTAAACATCCTAAAGCTCAAACAGGAAAAGCATCCTATTTGGTGTGTGTTATCTGCACGCCAAAGGCCAGTGAAACGAGGAAGCAAAGGTTACTGTGTTACATAATGTGAAAGCAGATTCATCTAGTTCAGAATCCTCAAAACAACTTCGCATAAACACTGATTATATTCTCTCCCCAAACCCAGCCCCACTTAAAGTCAACACTAACCAAAACCAATTTTCCCTTGATAATTTGAAATGCAAGTCAAGCAAGTCCATTTAGAGTCCAAGCTTTTTCAAGACAACAAACACGTTGCGGTTTGTTAACCAAATTTACCTCGCCTAAAAACCATGGTTATTAGAAAGGGTAGCCAGTGAAATGTAGCGGAGCGGATTGTAAAGAATAAATTCTCATTAGCGCACCCTCTCGCCCTTGCAATTAAATCTTGTATTGAGTATCAATCCCCAAGCCCCCCTCCGATCTCCCTGCTGCAGACCATGGATACAATGCAGGGAAAGATCAGTTCTGCACAATCTTCAGTGGACTTCCTGTGCTACCATGGTGACAACACTAGAAGGGGCAGCCAGGGGCCAGGGCAATAGAAAAAGCAATGAAGTTCTGGTGATGAACATTATTAGAGGGGGCAATGGGCGCCCTGCCAATTTCAGTTCCTCCTTTATAAACACACACGCTTACGAGAGGATAGAGCTTAGCAAAACATGTGCTGACTGCACGTATTCAACCATTAAAGCGGAAGGCAACAGCAAAAGGAGAAGGTGAAACTTGCATTCCTCATCATTCAGTGGCAGTCAGTGGAGAAGCTCTGGAGATGAGTACGTGGAACTCAGGTCTCGTGCCTTCTGGGACTGCTGAGACTACACAGCTACTTGAAGGGGGGGGGGGGGGGGGGGGGCAAAGGCCTTTTTAACTTCTACCCTCATAGCTGTGTTTACCACAAAACCCTGAGGTCCCAGCAACATGAGGAATATACAATTAACTAGGTCAGTTTGAACCTAGAAAGTGCGCGTGCGTGTGTGTGTGTGTGTGTGTGTGTGTGTGTGTGTGTGTGTGTGCGTTTGTAAATTCTCCCAGCCTAAGCCCATGCAGCTACTTAAATCACAAGCAGAATTCTCCAGCATGAAGCATATTTGCCGTACTGTATTTTATATTCACATTCAAGAGCTAACACTTGATGTGAGCATCTGCATACTGCAAGCCAACTGACATACATTGCCACAGGGATGGATTGGTTTCTAGCAGTTTAAAGCTCAATTTAATGCTCCCAAAAGGCCAGCCCAGATCATTGATTGTGATGGGACCAAAAAAAAAACAACTAAATAACAACGGAAAATAAGGGTGCATTGTATTCTTAAAGAAAGAAATGAAACACAAAACCAGTATGAGGCACACTGCCAGGGACCCAGAAACACAAATACAATGTCCAGCAATTCTTCTTGTTCATATAGGACATAACAGAACTAGAGAACACACAAAAATACTCACGTACTGTATAACACAAAGACCTATAAATAGAGGAGCAAAAAAAACCTGGCCTTGCTGTAGGTCAGTCCCAAAGGAAACAGGAAAGCAACACGCAAAAGTAACCACAATGCTGAGCACAGCTTTAATGACCGTAGTGGCAGCAGGATATAGCATCACCAAGCTTAAAAAAAGGGGGTTTGAAGTTTACATATTTTTCCATACGTCTTCACGTCACCAATCACACCACCGACAGTTAGAGTTGAATTTTGAATGGCGTGGTCTTTTTTTTCCACACTAGTTTGCCCGACAAAGTACAACTCAACTTTCCACTGAACTGCTGCAACTGAAAATGTAAGAAAATCCAAAAAATATAAATAAATAAATCATGTATATACACATGCATATTTAAGCGTTCCAGAAAGTGAAGATTAGCATTGCTCTTCCATGCCGTGCATCCACCACTAAGACATGAATCCTGACTACCGCTTTTTACAGGCAAGTGATCCATATTTGACAAGAAAAGGTGTACTACCGGTACATAAAGTACATGCATACACATGAAAATACATATAAAAAATTTGTAACGCTAGTCCAGAGTAGTCATAGCTTTTCGTGATTGTGGAGACTTAGTATGGATGTTTGCTCATTCGTTAGTGGGACCAATTTATCTCAGCTAGCTGCTAAAATAGTAGCCTCTGAACATTAAACTTGGCAATGAAGAGAATTTTGAATAATGTCACAGTGGATGTATGGTCCATCCCAATGTAGGCTAACTCTTAGCTTTGCCGTCTTCTATAAAACATTCTAAAAATAACTATGCATAATGTTAAACCAGACATCTGGTGTACATTCACAGTTTCAGAAGATGAATGAAAACAGGTCCACATAGATGGTTATCAAAGTCAGCTAGCAATCTGTTAACCCATTACTGGGCTTGCTGCTCATTTCTTGTGCGTATTTTTAATGCAACTGAACCTAGCTATGGAGCTTTTAACTTGTTCTTTACATTTAACTTGTAACACCAAATTCCTCATAAAGCCCAGAGGGTGCAAGTTTTGTTCCCCTAGAAGAGACACTTTGTAAAAGCTTTCAATCCAAAAAGTAATGAGCACTTTGCCTCACATTCTTAGTCATTCTTATCATTTTGTATGGATTTTTTGGTTGCTGGAAAAGGAAATGCTAAAATCACATTCTTAGCATTAGCGCTGTGGGCAATAGAATCAACATTGCTTTGAGGCAATAGTGTTGGCGTAGTGGTGAGTGATTATGGGTACTCCCACTGTGGGCAATAGTGTTGGTGTAGCAATGAGTGTTTGTGTACTTCCACTGTGGGCAATAGTGTCGGCATAGTGGCGAGTGTTTTTAGGTACTTGTACTGTGGGCAATGGTGTTAGCATAGCCATGAGTGTTTCTGTACTTCCACTGTGGGCAATAGTGTTAGCATAGCCGTGAGTGTTTATGAGTACTCACGCTGTGGGCAATAGTGTTGGCGTAGGTGTCGGCAATCCAGGACATCTCTCTCTCCCCTGTGCTCATATCAGGGGCAGGGACATCGATGCCAGGTCCTGAGGGGACAGGAAGGGTGGGTTTTTGGTTAAGTTCCAGTCCAGTGCACAGCTATGTCACATTTCAAAGCGGCCTGTTCAACTGCATCTCACAAGCAGATGCTCAGACCACTAAAACACTGAAATCTCCCCCCCGTTTCCCACTCTCCATCCCTGTCGGTTACCTTCTCAATCCACACCAGACCAGTTAGCTAGAGTGAACATCAAGGCATCCAAACAAACCTCACCACCTTCCTCACCCTCCTCTGCCCAAGGACCTGTTATTGGGTCCAACACTGTTGTTCATGTACTTACGGTATTAGTTTAGATTACTTTGGGACACTACTATTATGTAGGTTGAACTAGTAAATGGACCAATGTCTCTTAAAATGGTAATGTGATCAGGTACATTTATCCTACTCTTTCCTTCACATTTGCATATTCATTTTATCCTTGTTTACATGAGCTTGCTATTGTATGTGTGCTATAGAGCAGTGTCTGTTAGCAGAGTGTGTCTAAGTATGTCTGTGTGCTGTGACTGATAAAAATAATGGTAAAAAAAATAAGTAATCCACACAAAGAGTTGTGCGTGCCTGACCGTTGCCCTGGAACGTGTATACGTAAAACTATCCTTGGAGGAGCTGGGTCAGTGGGCAGTCAAAAAGGGGGAAGGAGTGGAGGAGGGGGGTTATTTGTGACTCCCTGGGAGGACAGAACTCGTACCTGGGTGCAGAGGGTGTGGGCGGAGGGGGTGGAGTGGTCTCTGTATTTATAGCTATTAGTGGTTAGGGACCGTCCCAAAATTCCAGCCTGCGATCGCCCTCTCCCTCAGAGGTCCACTAGGGACCATGGTTGAAGGAGGGGGCCCTCTTCCAGAATGCAGGGTTAGCACACTCTCTTCTGCACACTGTCCTGTGTGTGTGTGTGTGTGTGTGTGTGTGGAAGCAGCAGGGAGAAGGAATTTGGGAGGCTGGTCATTAAGTTCACGTGACACTACAGTAAGCCCTTCCAAACTCACTCCCAGTGTCTGCAGATGGAGTTACAAACTTGTCGACTCAAACACTCCTTGTGTTGCACTGGTAAAGCAAGTAAACAAATGAACAATTCTTGTTCATTCTGTTTCAGGTCCCTTTCTTAGCATTCTCACATGAAGGCTAGGTTACGCGAGCAAAGATGGAGATTTGAGGGTGCTAGATAACACAAGTGTTCAAACGTTCAGCCACCTTTGACCTCTGGCTTGACATAACATGGCAATCTTCAGTTTGCATAAAAATGGAAGCAACATTGTCAGCAGAAGCAACAACTCACCGATGAAGCCTTTCTTAGCCAGCTCGATGGTGAACCTTCTAGTAATCTTCTCCAGCTCATTGTCCTGTGGGACAGAGATACACGGATCATTATCTTACTGCGCTCACTGACAAACACAGCCTTAGATACAGATTTGAGCACACACTGGCCATTGCCCTGAACAGGACTGCTGAATCTTATCCAGGTTTTTGTTAAAGCCCAGCACTACGACACCTGATTCTACTGATTAACAACCTGATTGAAGACCATGATTCATTCATTATCACCTGGCCATTATCATCATTATCAAGACTGGACACCCCTGGCCTAGAAAACTGACATTGCCATGCGGGGTAGATGTCTGGAAGGCAGAGTGTTGGATGGATTAATTTATGAATAAATATAGAAATAAGTTCACACACAGCTACTGGAAAGGAATTGGCTCAGCTGACTTCACAGCCAGAAAATTCCTCCCATCCTGCTGCCAGCTAAAAGCTCAGCAACTTTCCACTCAAGGGCAGCAATCTGCAGTGAGCATGCAGCCCAGCTTTGGAGACAGGAAGTGGCAGTCTGAGCAGTAATTATCAACATCCTGTGGCAGGCGAATGGCGCATTTAGCTTCAAAATATCAGGTTCGCGAACATCCGTGGGGTTTGGGTCTCTTCTCCGACCTACGTTCTGCTATTGTTATACCTCGTAAATACCTACAGGAGAACACCATCTGCATATATCCCAAGAATGTTTACAGGGCCAAGTAAATGTTGTGATCTCCTCTGCAAGCTATTTTTGTCAAAAAAGGAATGAGAAAGAAAATGGCTCTGTGCAAGGCGACACGCAACCTTTTAGCCGTTCGCCCCGGTGGCCTCATGAACGTTATTAACACAGAGCCTGAGTGTCAATACGCATGCCGCCAGAAAAAAAGGAGAGAAACAGAAAAGCGAAGGAAAAGATGTAAGAGGGAACAAAGAAACGGGTGGAAAAGAAAATAAGGACCTCTTCTCATCGGGGGCTGAAGAGAGAATGCATGTCCGTTCCATTAGCTGGATCAGGGATCATGCATGGATTATGGTGCCAAGGGGGAGGCAAGATCTTGCAGCGTTTTAATCACATGCTGCAGCTCACTTAATCCAAAGAAGTAGAAAAAAAAAAAAAACACAACAAAAAGCAAACATCTAGTCTAGTACACTGTATAAGTTATGCGGGGTCATTTCAATGTTCTTCCAATTTATGCAAGCAAATTAATGTTATTCATTTCAGGGGTTCCCTTTACAGTCAGTGCTCATGGAAATGACAGTAACCCCCTCCAGACATGAGGCCTTTTCTCTTGGTACACTGGGCAGCGGAATAACTGATGCTATTTTAAAAGCAGGGAAATATGGAAAGAATTAGGCACTGGGCAGCAGTGTGCCGACTAGAGAAGCCATCCATTAGCAGTGAGGGAATGCCAGTGTTTTGCTTTGAGCCGTAGATGCAAAATGCAGCTGTGAATGGGCGACATTAGCTCAGGAGGTAAGAGCGCTAGTCTGGCAGTCGGAAGGTTTCCGGTTTGATCACCCTGTGGCAAAGCGTCCCTGAGCAATACACCTAACCCCCGACTGCTCCCGACGAGCTGGTCGGGGCCTTGCATGGAAGCCTATCGCCGTTTGTGTGCGAGTACATGAGTCAATGGCATTAATTGTAAAGTGCTTTGGATAAGAGGGCAATATATATGCGGGTGTGTGCGTACTTGACTTCCTTGCACCAATCGACAGATAGGAACAGCTCACATCTGATTGGTTACATCAGTGAATTGGCTGATAAGGACCCTACACAGCCCCTGTACATTCTTGGGTTCGGTATGTTCAGTCGTAGCTGGAAAGACTTAATAATAATAAAACAAAATAAGATCCGATAATAAGACATGCTTTTATCGGACGGCATTCCTTCAATCTTGGACGAGTTTATTTATTTTATTGTTCTTTTATGGTTCTTTTAGCTTGCTTTTCATTCTCTCGTCATTATTTATTCCTTAGTGCTTTTCTTCAGTGTGCTTGTTTTTTTTGGTATTTTAATCACATTGTTTTATTTTCCTTCCCTGTAAAGCACTTTGTAACTCGGATTTGAGTGCTATACAAATAAAGATTATTACAAAAAAAAGCAATGGGCATGACTATGTACAGATGTTTGCCAAGTAATAGTGAGCTAGAGTAGAAACGTGTAAAGTAAATGTGTAAAAGATTGACGAAGGTACAGAAGGACAGGAAGTCCGTATCTGATATAAGGATCCCCAGTGTGCTTATCAGTACTTGCCACAAATGCCTCACCGAGTAATTCCTGGGGTTGATTTTCACTCCAGCTTTGGCTCCACCGAACGGCACGTCTAGAAAACAAACAGGCCCAACATGAGGGTGTACCTGCAGCCACTGCATATAGGCACAGACAAAGCAGCGCCTCTACACAGAACAGTGGTGCAATGCACCTCATTGACATTCACAGGGTAATGCGTTCAGAAGTCCAAAACAATGTGAACTCAAACCTCCCAGGCTGGTGCAAAGCAAATAATGGTCATGGCATATCAGGACAGTGATACTAACAATACAGGTCTTTTACTACATAGCACTCATCGCAAAACTAAATCAAAAGGGGAGGGGAAACAGACCAAGTAAAAGACAGGTCAAAATGGCAAGCCATAGTGACAAATGGCTAGGTGGTTTGTGAAAACTAAAAATGGCTGCCTTTGAACTTATGCATCAGAGATGTTCAGATTGTTTGTGTTCTTTACACTCCCAAAAAATTGACCTCCAGATGAAATGTCTGCAATGTTGGTATTTTTAGAATTAAGATAAAAGTAATTAAACCACCAACTTTCATTTTCCCTCGCTTTGCTGTCAGAGGTCATGCACAGCCAACATGGCTCTGCTAAAGTGCAGAGCAACTGGACCACTCACCCACTACAGCGCACTTATAGGTCATCAGAGAGGCCAAGGCTTTGACCTCATCCACAGACACTTCTGTGCTGTACCGGATACCTGAGGAGGAGAGAGAGCAGGTCAATGACATGCCGGAGAACAAGGCCAAACAGTACAATGCCACCATTAAACTCCCACCATTAAACTCCACCTCAAAAGTAAATAAAGCTACAGGCCCTTGGGTAGCATACGTAGCTAAAGCGTTTTCCCTTGGTGCTGCAATGCACAGCATTCCGTGTTCATGAATCAAAGGCTGACAGCCGTGGCCAGAAGACCAATGAGGCAGCGAATAACTAGCCGTGGAGTTCCGTCTGCCTCATTGCACAGAGAGCACCTGCGCTCTGACCGTGACATCGCCGTTAGCTGCGCGGCCCTCTGGTGCAAAAACCGCGCAGCTCAGCTGGTGAGAAAACTGTACCCACCCCACCCTCCTGAAAGGACAGGGACTCAACTGGCCAACAGCGGTGCTACTTAGCAAGTAGTTTAAGTCACGCTAGAGTGAAGTTCTGCCAAGCGACAAGCACTTATCAGAGCCATGTAAATTATTTGCGGTTAAAGGATTTGTTTCAACCAGGCTAATATGTACAGTACTGAGCATTATATAATTCTAGTACTATAATGTAGGATTGATAGTGGTTTCCAAAAAAACACTGACGATGTTGAACTGGATTAATCCAAAGTTCTGGCTCTCACAGATTTATCACAATTGGATGGATGTCTAGAATAATGTTAAAGCTAACTTTATGCATGCCCAGAAGCATACTAAAGCTAACTTTATGCATGTCCAGAACCATGCTAAAGCTGGTGCTTTAGTACCCCGTCTGCTTACACCGTCTGACTAAATCCAGCCAAGAAAGCATCCATTCCTTTAACAACAAAGTCCTCAAATGACAGGATGATATGAGAATATTCCAAATGATGCGGTAAGCAATCACACCAGTGTCAAACTGCACCTACTGTGGACCAGTACTGGCCATTTCTGCCTTCTTTTTACAGGGCAAGAGAACAACTTAACCGCAAATGCTGCGAATATGTGATCGGCTTGTCCCAGAGGAGCTTGTCTCATTTGGGGAGAGGAGAGGGCGAGTTAAAAAGGTGAGAGAGCTGTGGGAATGATCTAAACGATTGCGACTGCGCGTTTTCTTTTAGTGGAGAGACGCGAGGCCCATAACACAAGAGCATGTGGTTACAGCAGGAGCACTGCATCAGTTTGCAGTCTCTGGATCAATCCCGGCCAATCACAGAGAGGCAGCCTAAGGCCGAGTGGAGTGACTTCACCCTGTTGAGACCCCTCCCCCTCGCCCCTGCCCCTGCCCCTCCCCGGACCCCCGCCTCCGTTAGAAATCATGTGCACAGATCAGTTTCAATCAAGCAGAGGCCATGACCTCTTAATTCCCACTAGGACCACCGTTAAACTAAAAACGCTAGCAGCAGTACAATCACACCCGGGAGACAGAGTCTTAAGAGCCGTCCTACATCTGTGCGTCTCTCTTGTCAACCCTGAGGAGGAGGAGGACTGGAGGAGAATGGTGAGAGAGAAGCTCTGGAACCAAAGGAACTGAAACTAGTTTTTTTTTTTTTTTTAAACCTTTATGAATGCATCTTTTGAAATGGAAGCGTTTTCATTGAAAGACCTAGTATGCGATTATGACAGAGTAGGCTGTGTGGATTTATGGAAGCACTGCTTTATACCTCCAAAATGAAGGATTTTTCTCTGTTAGTTGCTTATTGTAGAAAGGTAATGTAATATAGTCAGACCACCAATGACATCAGACAGCTGGAGACCACACTGGAGTTTGCTCCAGCAGAGACCAGGAAAGCCAGTTAGACATTATCCCCAAATTAGCCTAATCAGATGCCAACCACACTCTGTATCAACAAAGATGTAATGTGTAATCCAGTTATAGGGACACCAAGTAAAAGCCAGAGTGCATTTAGATGAGGAAAGACACAGCTTGACGGCATCAGTGCCGTTCCCCTTATGGAAGTCACCGGTAAAAAGAGGGTTTCTGTTTTTAGCCACCCAGTGGTACTGCTGCCTCTTTATGAATCATAGCCCCCACCCTCCCCGGGACCTGTGCTGGGACCCTGGCTTACTGGATCCCAACACCCCCTCCCTGCACCCGCCCCCACCTGCCAGACAGCTGGTCAGGTCACAGCAGCACTGGTGTGTTTCACAAGTCCTGAGTTCATTGAAAGACAGGGTCACTTTGAGGAAAAGAAAGACTGAATGACATGCACGCACAGCTAGCTTAGCTTTGACTGCCTGAAGCCACAGTACTTGCTAGCTAACTAAATAACCTTTGCTCATAACACAAATAATGGTCTTTGTTCCTAAACTTGCTAAATTAATAGATGCTTTGTTTCAAGGACAAATCCTTACAGGGTCGTTCAAATACAATTTGCTTATTAACAAAGAAAAAGAAATGCTCTAACCACATGACACATAAGATACTCTAGCACAGGGATGGGTACTTTTGGACCTGGAGGGCGAGTGTGCATACAGGTCTTTATTTCCCCTTTAATTAGCTAATTGGCTGTATACTCCAAGTAAAACCCTTCATATAGGGACACAAGAACAGTCTTCAGGTGCCATTCATGCACTTCCCGTATCAAGAATTGTAGCCAAAATTTCAAATGGCATATATGTTGAGGCTAACTAAATAATTAAGGCCACAAGTTTACACGAACATTAGAAACAGATACAGCTTTTGTTTTTCAAGCAGTGAGGTTAGCTAGCTAGTCTACAGTTGTCAGTGAATTAAAATGTGCAATTAAACTAATCAGTTTGAAGCATAGCTTAATTATTCAACCATCCAGAATGCTGTTCTGCCTCCTCTAAGCCCAATCTATCCTGTGAATAAAATGTCAGGTAGAGAGCGAAACTGTGTCTGAAGCAGCTTAACAGCTAACTCGCCAACTATTGGGTATACACACTGCAAAAAATGGCTGTCTTAGCAAGTGTTTTAGTAATAAGAAGACTCAAGGTATTCATTTTCTTCCTCTCAAGCAGAAAATATTAGCTAGCAAAAAATTGTATACCATTGGCAAATCATGAGATGAGATATGCTTGACAAGGGTGATTTTCCTATTCCATTGGCACATCTTGAGATGAGTCATAGTCTTACCTTATTGGCAATATTTTTGTCTTATTAGCAAAAAGTAAACTAAATTAGATCTGAATATAAGAGTAAAATACTTGTTCTTTTTAGTGTTTTACAGTGCAACTTGTGTACTCAAGAGTAGGCAAGAAAGCGGTTTTGGTCAAAGGGAGGTCCTGTCACACCGCACAACAGCAGGTTCCCCTCCGATTAAACTGCATGCAGACCACAGCTTTAGCAGCTTAACCGGAAGATTTCAGATGCCATCAGCTGATTTCCCTCATCCAAAGGACACGTTATCCTGGCCCTTCCGACTTCCGATGACTGGATGGGCAAATGGTTGCGACTGGGAATTCCGTGGGTCGGAAAATGTTTTATGTAATGTGGTATAATGTACGCAATGCAGATATCGTTACGGTCACTGTATAAATCTAACCATACTGTATGTCTACAGATAGACTGTGATTTCACGGCACAAACTCTGGGAAGGTGCTTTTCCCTGCAGAGACTGGATTAGACTGGTTTCAGCCAATCCATCATTCATTTAACCCCGCTGGGCATGGCATGGCATATTAGTCTACAATTCAAAGACGCACTTTCCGCCCCCAAGCCTAGGTTCGTGACATGTTACTACAACCTTACGTAATTATGTTGAAAAAACAATGCAGCACGTGTAGAAACGACAAAACGCTTAAGTCGCATTCCCCTGCCGCAGGCACTGGTCGCTTCTGTATTTACTGCTTAGCCTAGATGTGACTAACATAGGCAGAGGCAAATGCAGTCCAAGCAATGGGAGAGCTACAGGATGAGTTTGGCTACAGAGCCGAAATGGAGACCAACAGCAGGCTCATCCCACTCATCCTGCAGCTCACATATGGGAAAAGGGAAGTGGAAGGGGTTGGGGATGGAGAGACACAGGAAGGAATTCGGACACTGCCCTCTGTGGGGGTGAAGCCAAAGCAGATTCCCAGGTGTCTCTATGATCATCCACCTTTTTCCAAACGAGGCTTCCCACGTGCCCTGCGCTTGGCGGCAGGCAGGGGTCATCAGCGACATTGCTGAAGAGCGACACTCGCCATTCAGGAGGGAGGAGGAGTGGAGCAATTACTCGACAAACTCCAAAGTTCAGACCGGGCTTCTGGGTACAACTGACAAACAGGATCAGGGGCACCTCACACAGCCGTCCCCCTGGCAATATCACCATTACAGCTTACTCTGGCTGCACTACCCCCACCCTCCCGCCCCTCAGAACCCCCTCCCTCCCTCCCTCCTCACAGTTACCCAGCATGCAGTGCAGCACCCACCCCCACCCCTCTGTGCCCACTGTCCCTGCAGCCTACGGTTCACTCAGAACTGGTTTTCTCCAGCCCAAGTCTACAGACACTAGAACCTAGTCACTTCTTAGGTATGCACACTCCGTTATGCAAGTTTGCATTTTGTCTCTGCAGTGAGAAAAAGTAAAAGCCTTCCGTTACAGAGAATAAATGACCAGGACGGTTGTAAGGTAACCTGCACAAGAGGCACGCTCTGTAAATTATGAGCTCAAGGGTACATACTACTCCGTCAGATACAAACAAAGAACTGCTGCTGCTTCCCCTCACATTTATACGGTTTCCATTAGCCTGCACCTACTGAGAGCATTTCAGACGGTGCTGCCAAGAGAGTAAAACTGCCCACATAATTAGGAGGGCTCCAAAAACATGGCAAATTTATTTCCACTTCTGGCACTATAACAGTCCTCAGACCAATTACACATCCTGTATTCACCGATTAGGCTGCGAACCAAAAATAAAAATCAGCATTACAGCATTTGGCATCAGCTGTACGTGAGGAAGGTGTGTGTGTCATAATCTGGCCTGTGAAGTGGGAAGGTTTGCAGGGCAGAAAACTGTTCTGCACTGTGCAGGCAGTGTTGCATCTTCCTGGAAACACCACCTGGTCCATACATATTTGACACCCTTTTTCGAGCACGCTGGAGCACGGCCAAGGTACGTTTGAATGCTACAGACGTGGAATGAGATGCTGGCCAGCCAAATATTTCACAAAGGGTTCAGGATCATCGCAGGTTGCATCATAGCACCTAGGCAGGTGCACAGATAGACCTCCAGGAGGTTGGCGTAACAGGGGAAATAAGATTCCGTATTGCCGGCATTATGTGCAAATACACCTAAATGAAAGGCAGAAGTCACTGGAAATTTGATCTCGCTAGTTTCTTCCATATGCATAGCACGGCCATAACATATAATTCTAGTTTCTATGAGTGCATGTGCCTGCGTGTGAATGCGTGCTGTGTGTACATGTTTCTGGGATCATGCTGTGTGGTCTATCCTTTCTTGTGACGCTCAAAACATGTTACTAAATCATGCAGCAGCACTGTATTCCTCAATTATAAAATATACTCAAAATGACAGTACACATGAAAACCTAAAATAAGGCATTTCAGAGTAGAACAGCTTATCTAATCGTATTTTAAGTAGTTTTTTAGCAATAGTTTTTTTGCATTAAAATATAATAACATTCATTTTTAATGCACAAAGTGTCTGCAGGCAACTTGTTTATGCAATGCAATGTAATGTCATTCATTTGCTTTCATTTTCGATTTATAAAATGAAAACAAAAACAACATTGCTCAGCCTTAAGTTGTATTCATAGTCAGCCGAAAAGGTAAAACTGCTCACAGGTGACTATGCACCAAGTGTTTGTGATATCTGTGCATTGCTACTGTAGCGTAGTGGGAGATACTATCTTTAGAGCATAAACATGTCTGGAAACGTTTATTGGGTCCAAAAATGAATGAAACGGAGGTGAATGTTACTTTTATTATGTTTCAGAAGACTTCAAACTGGGCCCATATGATGAATATAGTGTGTGATTATGAACGTGGTGTCAGTGAGGTAATATCTTGGTGAAAACAGTGGGGTGGACGGTGCCCTTTTTTCCCCTCAATTGAGCCCCTGCCCCGCAAAATGTCTGTGCACGGCCCTGATAGCACCCTCACCTGTTGCACTGCGAGTGGAAGTAACTACCAGCTCTGAGCAATGTTACCAAAAAAACGAATATCGTTACAGATTTACGCACGGAAATCCGCATTTCAGATATTTCTGGAATGGGGTATGTCATGGCAACAACATTATAAGACAATGTGTGCTTCTTCTAAAAAATTCTAAAGAGCAAAAACCCTATAGGCCTATGGTTAACCTGCAGTAGAACCATTACAAACTCAAAATCGGACACGAGAGTCTCAACAACCAAGCCACAAGTATTTCTCCGATGGTTTGGCACGCGGCCTAAAACCTGATTGATAAGCTAAACCAAAAAGTTAAGAACAAACTTACCAAAAATCGATGGAATTAAAAAACAACAATCCAATATAAACTTATTAAAAAAAATATATATATATATATATATATATATATATATATACATACACACACATATATGTGTATATATGTATATGTGTCTATATACACAATATACACTACCAAAATATGTTTATTAGTGGCACAATTCCCCTAGGTTATAAAGGTTAGTGAGGACCGTGCGGAAGGTCAGCCTATTTCAGTAAAATTACAAGCAATTTGGTCAGGGCAAAGCAATGGGGGGAGGGGATAAAATAAAATGTAAAATGATTCTCGGATTCCTCCAATTTGTGTTACAAGAAGAGGCTATTATTCAGCCTAGATGAAGACGAACCTCGGCGCCCAAGTTCAAGTCCCCAACTAAAATGTAGGCTGTGTCACTGCTGCATCGCCCGTCGCTTCACTCGCTCCGAACGGGACTGCTTGCTTAACTCACCTCCTTTGCAGGGCGTTCTGTGTTGACTGTGCTGGGCGCGGTAGCCCTCGACCACTTCCCATTCGCCGTTGTCTCGCTTGATAGGGAAAGATACGCTCAGTACATGGTTGCATGGCTTGATAATCTTGAGAATTCCCCGGACCCGATGCCTCTTCTGTTCCGGCGTTTCTCTGGTCTTGAGGTCTTCCACCAGTTTATTTTCTACGATGGCGGCACCTTTATCAAAGAAGCCCTCGACCATTTTGAAGAAGTTGGGGTCGTCTTCCTTTTCCCCTACGGCTTCGCTGTAGTGGCGAACCCGCATCAAGGACGCGGAAGCCGGTAAAAAGGAGTCGACGCATCCCGAGGCCAGAGCGCTGTTGGCTCCGCGAGTAAGCAGTTCCCCCAGATACCTATACATTTTAATCGAGGTGAGGTAACTGGCGTGTTATTAAAAATAATTATGGAGATGACAGCAATATGGGTCCGGGGGGGGAAATGGAAGAAAATAAAAATCTAACGAGACAACACCTCCTCTTTGCGTCCCGTCCAGTGTCAAACTGACAGCTTTCATGCCGTCCCCTGCTTTAAAATGCAGCGTGAGCTAGTGCAGTGGTCTAGCAGCAAGCAGAGGGGAGGGCAAATAGAAGACACGCTCTCTATGCTTTCTCATACAGAAAATGAACTCTGGCTAACATGTAACATCAGACAAAAAAACTAATATACATTCACATCTGGTTGAAGCAAACAGATTAATTAATGTTCTAAAAGTAGCATTTTAAAAATAATGACGCAATGTATAGCCTATTTGATTGCATTCAGTTTCCGAAATAGTGAAATACAACGCATTGGGCCTGTTTACACTAAAATCCAGCTTCGAACATAGATCTTTAAAATTACGATAATCTTAAAACTAGGGCGCTAATAAACTTAGCGTCCTACATTACTTTGAAAAAGGGCTTTAAGCAGCACTGATGTCGGCTAAATGTTGATTTAGTACTGAATGCTGAATAATATAACCTGATATTCCGGGACAAAGTTGGCATTGTGTTAGTTAAATGCTTCCCTCATTTATCCGAGGATATACTATACTCAAATAAAAAACATTGTTCTGCATACATTACATTAAGCCAATACTGTTCGCTGATGATGGCTCATGCAAGGTGAAAGCTAAAGGCAGCCAGACAAAGAGAATTAGAACTAGACTTAAATTTAGTTTAATTTGACAGCATTTAGTCTCTGTTGTGGATAGCTAGTTTTACTTTACAATAGTGAATGTAGTCCTCCGATGGAAAAGGAATCTGGAAAAATGCGCATGCTACCTATTAGATAAAAAGTAATAATTACTTTTTGGCATTCAGCCAACAGCTAGCGATAATTACACACAGTGCTGATGCTAAGTAATCAGGGTCAAAACTGAGTATAAACAATACATAATCTTACACATAATTTTAGAAACCATAGTGCAAGAGGAAAGTAGAAAATAATATATTATCTTGAAGCAAATATTAAAGCATATAGCTTTTGATTTAGTATTGGTATGGCTTTTAAACCTGTCCAGTATTTCAGCCAAGATGCTGTTGAAATCGAAGCATCTGCAATCAGCTGAATGTAGTAGGAGCCTATTCACCACTAGGCGGCCAGCATAGAAAGAGATATGATCCAGAGGAGGGCTAGTTAGGGAGGGGACAGAGCGGTTCTTGCTGGATTGTGCCACTACATCACTCATTGTCATCGAGTGCTTTGCATGCGTTTTTCTGAATAGAGGCAGATAATGTAATTGAGTTAGATGCAGATTAGGTAATTACAATGAGTGCATAAGGAAGGTGGCACATTGACAGGTGCTTATTTCAATCCTTCCTATAGTTCAACAGCTATGTGAAGGGTGTGCCTTCAATATTAATCCTACTGAAATCTCCTGGTACTGCATCCTATGGGATCCCAGAGTGGAAAGAATGTACTGTATGAAGTACATGCTGTTCTGTGTGCGTCCGTGTGTTTGTGCGTGCATGCATACAAGCGAGCATTCGTGCATGTTTGTGTACTTTTGCCTGGCCTTGTACCACAAAAGAATAAGCAAAAACTTTCACTGAATTAATACGTCTAGTTTCCCATCCAGGATTTGAAGCACATCTACCTATTTTTAGAGCTGTTCGAAAGCAATAATACATTGTTAATGGCTGTTGAAGCCACCTGTCATGCCAGCAAGTCTACTCTCAAAAACCTTTGACTCACTTTAGCGGAAATGCTGTTGGATGGCT